>NC_056729.1:444082185-444091587 GCF_019279795.1 Protopterus annectens | reverse complement strand
AAAATTTTTGCCTATTTATAGTTTTTGCAAGCCATATATATATATATATATATATATATATATATATATATATATATATAAGCGGTGGTGGTGCTGTGGTAGCATTGTCGCCTCATAGTAAGACGCTGTCCTGTTCGATTCTCAGCTAGAGCGTCTTCTGTGTGGAGACATGCGTGAATGGGCATACCTTCATTGAAGGTTGTGCGTCAGGGCCGGCAACTAGGCACGTAAAAATCTACTGCCAATCATTAGCGGACCAGATTTCCACTGTGGCAACCCCTAACCGGGAAACGCTGAAAGAAACAACAACATATACAGACAGCGAGAGACAGATATATATATATATTTTTTTTCAATAATAAAGTTTTATTATTTTACCAATTTTTCATACAATAAAGAAAAACAGCAAAGAAAAAGACCAATAACCTTGTGTGGCTGTCCAGAATATAAAACAAATAATACCAAAAGAACTGGAAAGCCGCCGAGTAGAGTGCAATCACTAGTAAAACTTGTAACTAGTAACGAAAAGTGACACCGTCAATGTGCATAAACGCTTTTATTTAAAAAATCCACATGCGTTTTCGTCCCTTCATGCAGGACTTCATCAGATAAAATAACACAGAAACTTGTTCATTTTTATATTTAACATTCAGGTTAATTAACCTATGAAATCCAATTAATTAAGTTTGAATGAACCAATCCATCTACTTTCTCTTCCTCATTAATATTTATTCTGTTTATTAAGCCCCTTTTAAAAAACATGAGTTAATAAATTGATATATTGTGTAATATTAAACAACTTCCACATTACATTTTAATATATATTAAAAATATGTTCCTATAATGAATGAGTAAATGTATAAACAATATTAACCTAATGCATACTAATATATAGAAATATGTATGTAAAAATCTCCCTCTAGTGTCCGAAACCTGTAATACCTAATAATAAAAATGCACCTTACAAATTAACTTTCCTTTCTTAAATATGTAAATATAAATACTTAAATATATAAATATATAAATATAAATATAAAAAATTTTTATATATCAATATAAACCTCATGAATGTATAAAATCTGTATATATAATTAAATATAGGGATAAAAATGTACAATCAAATATATCACTTTGTTGAAAGATACAACCCAGAAAGATGCAACTCAAATTTTATTGGCCTTCAACTTTAAAATAGGTCCAATAGATATATTTTCATTCAATCCAGTCTTCTTACAAGCATCAAGATAAACTTACCATCACAATTCTCTATTTTCCAGTATTTCCTCCCATAAACCTCCCCTAACGTCCTGTTTTACCTGTTCTAATATAAAGAATAAGAATTTTGCTCCTATACAACTTTTAAAGTGCCTATATAGTGCATTTGTTTCCTTGGCTTAACAATGTCGTACATATGTTCATATATATGCCTTTTGAATACCCTTTCTGTCTTCCCAATATAAAAAGATTGACAATTTTGGCAAACTGCTAGATAAACTACTCCCTGTGTATTACAATTAAATCTATCTTTACTTTTTATCATTCTTTTCCTACTTTCAATAAAAATTTCATCTTTATTCATGATGTAAGGACACTGTGCGCATCTCCCACACTTAAAAGTTCCAACCTTTCTATTTTCTGCCCTTTTTCTATACTTTCCATATCCTTCTATTTTCTTTCTTATATTGGGTGGGTTTCTAAAAGTCACTTGAGGTATTATATTTTTAATTTCTTCCATGTCCGTAAAGGCAGAAAATCTTTCCCATTCTCTCTTAAAAATATATTTAACATCTTTACTTAAGGTATTAAATTCTGTAATTAACCTTTTTACATTCTTATTTTCATCTAAATTTTCATTTTTCCTATCAAAGCCCTTTTTCTTCACTTCCATTATTCCTTTTATTGGTTGAAATTTATCTCTTCTACCAATCTCAACTTCTCTTCTTATTTCTCTTACAAATTCCAACGGGTAACCTCTATCTAAAAACATTGTTTCTAATTTATTACATTCTATATAAAAATCTCCTTCATCACTTGTCATCCTCGAGCCTCTCACAAACTGGCCTTTCACAATATTTTTCTTACAATGGGTAGGGTGAAAACTATCGTAATGCAAGTAAGAATTACAATATGTATCTTTTCTAAATACCTTGGTTTCTAATTTCTTATCTTTCTTGTACACTTCAATATCCAAATAATTAATAACAACTGCATTCATAGCATAAGTAAACTTTAAATAATTTGTAGTTGAATTTATATAAGAAATGAATTCCTTGAATTTTTCTTCCCCCCCCCTATCCAAAATATCACTATATCATCCAGAAATCTGTGATAAAGTGACCAATATTGTCTAAAGGTAGAATTCACTATAAATTTCTCTTCCCATTTAGCAAGCACTATATTGGCGAAAGTGGGGGCACAAGCTGCCCCCATGGAGACCCCTGATGTTTGTTGAAAATATTCTCCGTTGAACATTAAATAATTATACTTTAATATAGTGTCCATTAATGTCACAATGGTCACTTTTTCTTCTTGTGACAATTTTTCATCCGCATAAATACTCTCTTCAAAAAATTCTATACCTTCCCTATGGGGTATACTAGAAAAGAGGTCTATGACATCTATTGTAATAAAAATTATTTCATCTTTATATGTATTAGGCGTAAGTTCCCTTAAAAAATCCCACAAGTCTTTTAAAATAATGTCATTATTCATCCATATGTGTTTAGCTTTATTATCCACATATTTGGCTAAAGGCGTTATTTTTGCCCCTTCTGCCGTAACTATAGGCCTTAAAGGGGGATCAGTCTGATTCTTATGAATCTTGGGTATACCAAACATGGTTGCTACCCTTGGCTTCTTTACTTCTAAATATTTATAAGTTTTGATGTCTATAACCTTATCCATTAACAAATTTTCCAATACCAGGTCAATTCTCCTATATGCTACTGCCAACTTATTTTTGAAACTATTGAATATTTTCCTCCATCTAAAAGTATTGAATTCATTTTAGTTTCATAAATAGTTCTATCCATAATGACAATCCCTCCCCCCTTATCAGGTTTCATCACTCTTACTGCAGGATTTTCCATTATTTCTTTCAAAACTTCGAACTCACCATTCTTAAAATTAGTTCTGTATTTGTTCTTATAATTGTCTTTCTTTTCAAGTTTCCTAATTTCTCTTTCCAATACATTTTCAAAATTCTTTATTTGTGGTGCTAAACTCCTAGTTAATTCAGTAATTCCTTTATTATTTCTTTCTAACCCCATTTTAGAGGCCAAAACAGTTAAATTTAATTTCCTAGTAAATAACTTAATGTCTAAAATTGTACCAGTTACATCTCCTTTTTTCACTGGGTTGTATTTCAATCCTTTGCTGAAAAGACCAAAATGTTCTGTCCTTAGACTAATATTACTAAAATTATAAATAGTGAAACCATTGTAAATACTCTTGGTTTCACTCTCAAACCTAATGCCCTCTTCTGTTTCTAAACTATCAGTGGGAACCGGGGTACCAACTAAAACTGTCTCCCCCTCCCCCTTCTCCCCCCCCTCAATTGAAAATTTCTTTCATTATTGTAGGATAAATATTGTGCTTGACCTACTTCTTGCAAAGGTGGGAATTCTGTATCATAATCTTGTTCTACATTCCCTGTTTCCACATTTTCGTTATTATAAAACCTTCTTTTACCATAATTAAAATTCCTAAAATTAACCTTAACATTAAATGGTGCAGGTTTCGGATAACTAGTATTGTTTGCATATTCTTTTATGTCCCTATTTAACTTTCCCATTTTACGTTGTATTGTATCTTCACATTTCAAATCAATATCATTTCTTAATTGAATATATCTCTCTCTTTCTTGTTTAATACCAAATATAAGGTCTTTTTTAATATTAATATCCAGTTTATTAATTTCTTGCTCAAGTGAAATTTGCTTCCTTTCATTTTCTTCAATAATAAGCTGGACTATCTCTAAACCACATTTGTTAAAGGTTTTAAGTAGACTTTCATGAAACACGGACCCTATTTGCACATTATTTGGGTATTTGTATACCCTAAGTCCTTTGGGGACTATTTCTTTAAGCAAACATTCATTTAAATATGCATTTTCAATTCAAGTTCTAAAATTCAATATCAACTTATGTAGTTTATCTAACTTCACTGTATATGAATTACCATCATTAAATACTTCATTAACAGTGTCACTATCAGTTTTAAATAGATATTCCTTCCTTAACCACTCGTTAGTGGTTTTTGAGTTAGGAAAAACAGTACCTTTAGGTTCTAGTCGAGTTTTAGGTCTGGCCCCTTTGTCCATAGAACCATTATGAATACATTCTTGTATTCCTGTGTCGCCGTCTAAAATTCTCGGTGTTCTCATGGGGTTAAATTTCGTTAATTCCATCTCTTCAGGGTCGCCGGCATCATGGTTATCGCCGATAAACTCCCTCTTCCTCTTAACGGCTTGTCCGTTAGTCCCTTCATGAAATAAAACATCAGAGTGCGAAGCTGTTTGTACAGGAAGCAAACTGTGGCAAAGGGGCGTGAGCAAATCGATCAGTTCAGTCAAGTGACCAATGAGTTTGCGTGTTTGCCCCATCTCTTCCTGTCCTTCCGAACCCATACCAGGAAGTCTAGTGAAATGCAATGCTGCTCGATCACTCAATGACCAAAACCAATAACCTTGTGTGGCTGTCCAGAATATAAAACAAACAATACCAAAAGAACTGGAAAGCCGCCGAGTAGAGTACAATCACTAGTAAAACTTGTAACTAGCAAAGAAAAAGAAATACAAATAATACCCAAATTAAGCTACTAACACCCATACTACAAATTATGTACACTATTTACATGAATGCTTCCATCCGTTAAACAAAATCAATGAAGAAAAGAAAGGAACATGTAATAACAAGAGTCAAAAGATCTACTATCATTAGAATGGATTGTTCTTACCAACTTTCAAATTAAGTATGCATGTCCTGGGGTTGAGCTAAATTCGGTACATTAAACTAATATAATGTTGAAAATTTGTTCCCACACCTTTGGGTTATAAATATTCCTTTTATTACCCTTGATTAAAAGTTTGTGTGCTAGAATATGTTTCATGGCTAAACCTTTAAAGTTTTCCCATGAAGTTTGAAATGGAGTCAACCAATTTGTAGCTATATAAAGTTTCATTAATAAGAAAATATTTATAAGTATAATGATTTGGGTTCTATCCAAATTATTAGGAGGGATATGTAGAATCATGAATTCCCAAGAAAGTGTAGAATGCTGATATCCCATCTTTTGTAGTTGGATTTTTAAGAAGTTCCAAAGTTTGTATATACATTTACAGCTCCAGAACATGTGCAAGAGGTCCGCAGTTTGATCTTTACAGTATGGACATTTGGGCGAGTTTTTTTTGAGTTAAATTTATACAAGCTGAGGAGTGTATAGTAGGCATTATTAAATATCATCAATTGTGTAAATATTAATTTTTGGAGAGAAACTGATTTTATTAAGTTAATTGCCTTTAATATTTTATTTTCTTCTATCAATGGTATTTTATCTTTCCAATATTTTGACAAGAGTATTTGATTTTGGTATTTCAACTCTTTTATCAGTTCACTTGTAGAGGTAATAAAGTTGGTATCTTGTCTAAGAGTTAACCATAAATTTGAACAATTAGTTAACGTTTCCTCATCAATTTTTAAGTCTTTGAAGTAATTTATAGAGAGATCCTCTAATTGTCTCAATATTATTAAGTAAGATTTAGGAAGATTCATCCCCAGCAACATATCATGAACTGAATGATTAAGATATGGATACATCTCAAGTAAAATTAGATTAATTATACGTGGATATTTTTTAAGATCTATTAACTGATTATTGATTTTCAAATTTGGGTTCTTATGAAAGGGTTGAAAAATCATCATATGTTGCAAGAGATTTAATGATTGGAAAAGATTTTGTATTAGACTTCTATATACTCTAATATGCTCCATTAAAGAAAATAATTTAAAAGTATCTTTACTTAAAAAAGGTAGAGCTTTTGGGTTAATATTCAAACTTACAACGTGTTTATGATTCATAACTACCCATTTGGGTGACCATTTATTACTAGATATCTCATAGTAAGCTATTCTTAAAATTCTATTAGAATTTATTATTAAGTAGTAAATTTCAAAATTAGGTAGATCTAGGCCTCCTTTATTTTTCGGAGTCATCAGTTTATCATATGATATTCTAGTCTTCTTAGGTTTCCATATAAATTTAGCCAATTCCGTGTGAATTTGTTTGAAAAATTTCCTGGGGATCAAGACTTGAGTGGCTCTAAAAATGTACAAAATTCTGGGTAGCACATTCATTTTAATTATTGAAACTTTTGCCATTGTTGATAATTTCAAATTATTCCATCTTCTTAAGTCGGACAATATATGATCCCAAAGAAACTTGACATTATTCACACAGAAATCTCTGTTATCTGTAGAAAAGATAACACCCAAGTACTTTATCTTGTTCTCTGATTTAACTTGTCCGACCAGTGGTAAAAGAGAAAAAGGTTTTGGTGTTTTTAAAGGAAATAAGTTGTTTTTTTAAGGTTTATCTTGTAGTTGGATACCTCAGCAAAGTCTTCCACTGTTTTTAGTATTTTTTTAGCATCTGAAATTGGAGTCGTACAATAGATGTTGAGGTCATCAGCAAAGGCAGTCATGGAAATTTTAGTGCCATAAATTATTGGGGCATTATGGTATATATTTTGCTTAATATGTAAAAATAGTGTTTCTAAATATAGATTAAATAATATAGGAGATAAAGGACAACCCTGATGAGTTCCGTTCTTAATCTGTATTCTTTTAGAAAAAATTTTATTGACATATAAAGTTGTATATGGGTTATTATATAATATTTGTAATATTAAAATAAATTCTTGAGGTATACTAAAGTATGATAAAACATCGAACAAAATTTTCAAATTAACTCTATCAAATGCTTTTCGTGCATCAATAATGAGAGCATAAACATTAATATTTTTTTGACAGGCAAAAGAAATTAATGTATGTAGTGATAAAGTATTGTCAGTAGTTTGTCTGGCATTCATAAATCCGGCCTGTTCATTCGATATTATTGAGTCTATTACCTTCTTCAATCTAGAGAGACAGATATATTCATATATTCTTCACCCTTAGGTATCCTGAAGAGTCTAAGTCCACTCAATGTCTTCAGGATAAAACATGCCTCTTAACATTAACTAATACTCCAGAAGTCTTCTGGTCTCCAGGGAGAAGGCATGGGCACACATCTGCCTTTTCCTTCTGTAACTTACAGTTTACAAATCACTATAAAAAGACCATCAATCAGTCCCACCAATACTTTCTTCTATAAAAGTTAATTTAGCTACAACTTACTGGAAATGTACAAATCTATACCTTGGTTATCACTCTGTCCCCTTCTCCCATTTCCACTGAAGCAGAGAAGAAAGGTTGCTGAACTATTCAATAACTACTCTAAGGATGCTTTACCTGCCTCCTCTAAATGTTCAGGTGTACTTTCAAGTGAACTTAGCAAAATATAAACCGATGATGTCTAACAGCAGTGAGTCTGTGCTATTTGCGAGCACTGCTATGTCAAAAGGCTGAGGATTTGCTGGCTTTCATGTTATCCTGCTTGAGTTTGATTACACTGGAAAAATAACTGGCTGCAATTTCTATTAAGTATTTGATAAGCAAATACTCATGCAGGCATTTTACCAGCTCTCGGGGAAAAAAAATCGATCTGATAGAGTTTCATTAAGGTAGATATTTGGCTGAAACTAATAACTAAATATGCCTATAGCAATACTGAATACACCTGCAAAAGTACAGAACTGTGTAGTTATTTACACACTAAAGCCATTTCTGACTGCAGCAATTGTCTAGATCAGTTTCAGTTTGGCCTTTCTCAGTTACCACTACTTTGCAAATGATATCTAAACACATTCAAGTAGGTCTCAACAACAGGGTGATAGTTTCAACCTTGTTTCTTGATTTATCCTAGGCATTTGATACCACAAGTAATTAGTGCCACCAAAAAGTAAAGTTCACTGATTCATAGGTTTAGTGAACACATTTAAAGCTTACTGTCCCCTCTGGGAAGTGAATGCTCAAGATCCCATGATGAAACTTACAGATGCTCATGAACTCACTTGCTTCTTGAATGAATGGTTTGATGGGCCAGGTTTAAATAAGAGGAGGAGGTTATTCTACAGGAGTAGGAGTCTTAATGGCATTAAGATATCATATTTCGTAGCAGAATTGTTCTTAATATTTACTAAGTGTTCAGGTCACCACAGGGGATTCTACGGAAATGGGTTCAATTAGTAGTAAGCAGGCCTACATCTGGTTTATGCAACAGTACCCTCAGATGGTTCACAAGCAATCTAAAAAGCAGAAAGTAAGTCAGAATATTCTAATGATATTCATTTGTTGTCCCTGCTATTTACTATGCCTATACTCTGCTCTAAGCTGTTGAATACACAGACATTATTTGGTTATGCAGGAACAAGTCACAAACCACTGCCAAAGAAGGAAGTAAACATTTAATCTAGAATTTCCACCATGAAGGTTATATCCAAATATTAGAATTATAGGGCAGAAAGAAAAGCTTAAAGATGGAAAAATAAGAAAATACCAGCAAAAGTTTAGGAGTTTAGCCCTACCCAGATTTTTAGAAGACTAGTGTTTTGTGGTAAAACATCCAGACAGATTTAGCACACCACATATATTTTTACATGCCATTGTGAACCTTCTTAATGAATTGTTTGAGATGTATTGGTGGGAATAAGTTATTAAAAAAGGAATTTTGAAGAAATTACTTGAACTAAACATGAAAAAACGAATAATACCATAGAAAAGGCACAATCATTAACCATATACTTTCATAAAGGATCCAAATACTCTTGTTGATAATTCTTTACCTTTTGACCGTCATGTCTCTGCAGAACTTAAGAAATTCTTTTACTTAGGACAGCTAATTCCCAAAGCATCTCCTCAACATCCAAACATGGTTTAATTTCCATTTACTCATCTCTTATTGGAGCAATTACTCCTTTTAATTAAAGCCTTTTTGACACATACTTGTTAAAGCATATCATTCAGCTTGACAGACCTCCGAGATTTATTAGTCATGAAAAAAAAAGTTAGTAGCAACAATCTCCTCAGTTGTCTTGGCACATTAGCAGCCCACTCTTTGTATACAGTCTCTTACAGACTCATCCACAGTGATTTGTATCAAAGACTTTTGACCCATGAAATACCAACACTGCTTGACTTTTTTCTTCTCACAGTAAATTGTTCCTGAAATACCTGGTTAAAGGAACTAAATCTTCATCATCAGACAGATAAGATTCTCTGACATGTTTGCATATCCCAATATATC
>NC_056729.1:444019685-444079685 GCF_019279795.1 Protopterus annectens | reverse complement strand
TTTTGCAACACCAAAATTACTCACACCCAGTACAAAGTACAGAAATTCACCTTTCTTTATCAGAAACCATTCCAATTCCGAAATTAAACCTGTAATCTTTTGATCATGCTGTTATCTTTCCATCGACACAGTCGGTCCACATAATGCATTCCCTAAAGAGATTATAGTCAGCAGTAAGAACGGGGGAAAAAAAACCTCAGGAAACAGATTAACTTCTTTCTGACAACAGCAGTGAATTCCTTCTGTACATATCCCTTTACATACAGATTCTGACATAGCCTTCTTAGAAAAAGAATGAACGACCGTATACTCATAAAATAAGCTGCACTTCTGCTTTTAAGTCCTGCCTGACACCCTTACAATTCTTAATATGATCACCATTACAAATCAGCACATGGTATTAAACAGGAGCAGTGTCTTTTTCAGAAAGACAATGTCTGTCA
The DNA here is from genome assembly GCF_019279795.1 of Protopterus annectens. Lineage (NCBI taxonomy): Eukaryota > Metazoa > Chordata > Ceratodontiformes > Protopteridae > Protopterus > Protopterus annectens. The sequence continues at coordinate 444,079,242 of NC_056729.1, read as the reverse complement.
TTTTGACCCTATTTAGGAAGTAACAGGGAATGCGGTATACATAACGCTATTCTGCTTTCCCACATTCAGTCAGCCTTATACATTTAGAAATGTTTGCACTCTTGGGCTGGGCATATAGCCAGAAATTCTTTCTTTTTTTCATAATTTCCAGTTGAAATGTATTATCAGACACAGTGACGGCTGTACCCACATCACCCACAGCAGTGCGATCATTGGAAAGTACAGTTTTGTACCTACCATAAATGTAGATGTTCGAGTGTTCACCCTGCTGCAGTCATCACACTTGGGTTATCCTGTCGTCAGGCGGTCCCGCAGTCGGCCAGATTTCCAAAGTCTTGGTCCGATGTCGGTTGTTGTCACCTCATCCCAGACATCAGTGCGCCAGGGGTACATACACTGCAACCGATGCCATTTTCTTCAGTTTTTCTTGCCCCAGATGTCAGGTGCCCCCAAAAAGGTGATCAAAATTAGTACCAAATGGTGTGAACACTGTACAAACACAAAATCCCTTCAACTATAAGCAAATACATCAGTAAGGCATAGCAGAGATTTAGCCAAAAAAGATCAGAGGGGTTGGAGGGAGGGTAACCTGGACTGCAGCAGGGTGAACACTCAAACATCTACATTTATGGTAGGTACAAAACTGTACTATGTTCATCGTGTTACCCTGCTGCAGTCATCACACTTGGGTTGAGTCCCAAAGCTAAGGCAGGGTGGAGGTATCATAGAGGGTTAGTGGAGGCAATGAGGCCCTGCAGAACTGCAGTGGCGAAGCCTGCCCTGGACTTAGAATAAAGAGGTAGGTGATAGTGTTTGGTGCAGGTGTGTACTGAACTCCAAGTTGCAGCTTCTAAAATTTCCTTGGTAGGGACCCCTCTGAGAAAGGCTGTAGAGTTAGCTGTTGCCCTGGTAGAGTGGGATCTAATGGTAGTAGGAACTGGTTTCCCATGATGGGTATAACAGAACCATATGCAATGGCCTATCCATTTAGAAATGGTTTGTTTGGATATAGCCCTCCCTTGAGAAGCTGTAGCATAGGATACAAAGAGCTGGTCAGTTTTTCTGAAAGCCTTAGTTTTGTCCAAGTAGTAATGAAGCTGCCTGTGAATGTCCAAGGAATGCAAGAGTCTCTCACCTTTGTTCTGTGGATTGGGAAAGAAGGTGGGTAGATGGATGGTTTGATTTAAAGCTACACTGGAAACCACCTTAGGCATGAAGGAAGGATTAGTTCAGAGAAACTCTGTCTTGATGGAAAATGAGGAAAGGTTCCACTGCCATTAGTGCCTGTAATTCTGAGACTCTCCTAGCAGAAGTTATTGCCAGGAGCAGGGCAGTCTTCCAAGATAGGAACTGAAGGTCTGCAGAGAAAGCTGGTTCAAAGGGAGGTAACATTAGTTTTTCCAGAACAAAGTTGAGGTCCCATGTTGGTGTAGGAGCTCTTCTAGGTGGTCTAATGTTTTTTGCCCCTCTGAGGAACTGCTTTAGAAGAGGATGTGAAAATAAAGGTGGATTTGTGTCATAGTGAGCTGAAATAGTTGAAGCATGGATTTTAATTGAGGAGAAGGAAAGTTCTTTGTGCAACATCTCTGCTAAATACTGCAGAATGTGAGGCAGAAAACCTTTTCCATTTGTCCGAGTAAGCCTTCCTGGTGCTTGGCCTCCTGGCTTCCAGAATAACATCCAGAACTGCTTGTGAAAGAGGGGCTGGCTGAATGTTTAAAAGATTCGCCATGCAGCCAGGTTTAAGGTTTTTAGCTGGCTGTGTAGAATCTGTTTATTTTGCTGCGTGAGCAAATGAGGTATTTGAGGTAATATCCATGGTGGGCTGTGAGCCATATTCTTCAATAGCGGGTACCAGTGCTGGCGTGACCAGTCTGGGGCTATGAGAATCAGTCGAGGTTTCTCCTTTTTGACCTTCAAAAGAACCTTTGTGAGAAGAGGTAATGGAGGAAAGGCATATGCTGTGTCAGGTTTTTCCAACTGAAGGAGAGAGCGTCCACTTTCCAAGCTTGATGGTGGAATGTCCTTGTACAAAATTTTGTCAGTTGGTAGTTTTGAGGACTGGCAAACAGGTCTATATTTGGTAGGCCCCATTTTTGAGTTATCATTGTAAATATTTGTGGGTCTAGCTTCCACTCGTGGGGATCTTTGATGTATCTGCTTAGGTCGTCTGCCAATGTGTTTTTCTGTCCTGGCAGGAATTGAGCTTGTAACTGGACTTGGTAGGCCAGAGCTGTGTTCCATAAGATTATTGCTTGCCTGCAAAGAGGGTAGGAATGTGTGCCCCCTTGTTTGTTTATGTACCACATTACTGTGGTGTTGTCCGTCTTTATTGCAAGTTGTCCTGGATGTAGAAGATCCTTGAAGGCTGTCAGAGCTTTCTGTACAGCTAGCATCTCTTTTTGATTTATGTGCAGTTTTCTTTGTTCTGCAGTCCAGAGGCCTTGAATGCATTGCCCTGTGTGCCCCCCAGGCATAGTCTGAAGCGTCTGTTGTGATAGTTTGCCTGGTTGGGTCAAGGTGAAAGGCTGACCCTTGTTGAGGTGACATGCCTGTGCCCACCATAGAAATTCCTGTTGAAGGCAGGGAATGAGAGATATCACTGTGTCCAAGCTGTGGCTGTGTTGAGACCATACACTTTTTAGGTACCACTGTAATTTCCTCATATGCAGTTTTGCAAATTGTATTATCAGAATGCAAGATGCCATGAAGCCCAAAGCCTGCAGAATTTTTCTTGCAGTTAATTGCGTCTTTGTTGCCATTGTCTTGAAATATTGAGTCAGTTGTAGTTGCTTGTCTGGTGTAAGATAAGCCTTCTGGGCCATTGTGTCCAAGCTGGCACCCAGGAATGTAATTTTTTGTGAGGGTACTAGTTTTGACTTCTTTTCATTTACTGTGTACCCCAGACAATTTAGTAGATGCTTCACAAAAGCCACATCATGTAAGAGAATGCCTTTTCTTTCTGCTTGGATGAGGCAGTCGTCCAGGTATGGATATATTTGAATTCCTCTTTGTCTGCAGTATGCAATTACTGGTGCCAGGCATTTTGTGAAAACTCTGGGCGCAGTAGATAAGCCAAAGGGCAGTGCAGAGAATTGGTAATGGGTTGAACCTGCAATGAAACGGAGGTATCTTCTGCAACTTTGTCTGATAGGGACATGCAGGTATGCCTCCTTGAGGTCCAACGTTACCAGCCATGCTTCCTTGCCCAACATGGGAAGTAGCTGCTGTAGTGTTAGCATCTTGAATTTTGGGACTTGTAGGTAAGTGTTTAGAATTGAAAGATCCAGAATTGGTCTCCAAGCATTGTCCTTTCTGGGTACTAGAAAGAGCCTTGAGTAAAATCCTTGGCCTTGCTCTTGAATCGGTACCCGTTGAATGGCTCTCATGGCCATGAGAGCTGTAATTTGTTTTTGTGCCTCTGCCCTTTGATTTAGTGGCAGGTTTGGCATTCCTCTTTTCATTGGCAAGGTGTGAAAGTGGAATCTGTATCCTCGTAAAATTATGTCTAGGACCCATTTGTCCTTTGTGACCATGTGCCAGTTGTCTGCAAAAAGTGCTAGTTTTCCCCCCAAGGGGGCTAACAAAAGAGCTTGGTTTGGCCAGTCGAGGTGCAAGTCATTGAGTTTGCCTTCTGGTGGGTTGAGACCTGTCTTCTCCTCCTTTCTGGGTTGGAGTGCCCCATTGGCGAGGTTTATACTGGGCTTGTGGTTGCCCTCTGCCCCTTGGGCGCCTGTATTTACCCCCTCTGAGGTCTGTCAGTGGCTGGAAAGGACCAATTTTTTGTTGGCCAGTTTCTGCTGAAGCGAGGAGGTTGTACCTGTAGGAAATCTTTGACTATCTGCATTGATTTCGCCTTATTTTCCATTTTCTTTAGCATTTCTTCTGCTTTAGCTCAAAAAGAACATCCTGCTGTAAGGGTGCATCCAGTAGTTTTGCTTTGACATGATCAGGTAGACTTTGTTCCTTTAACCAGGCATGCCTATGTATAACTGATCCAGTGACAGCTGCTCTGCAGGAGGCCTCCAAAGAATCAAACCCACATTGTAAGGTATGTCTGCCCACCTGCTAGGTTGTGTGCAACAAATCCTGTACTTCTTTCAATTCAGATTGTTGGGGAAGGGAGGTTATCTTTTGTTTTAACTGAGAGATTAGAAACTGCTGATACTTGAGCATATGAAATTGACAATTTAGTGCTCTCATAGCTAATGTGGCTGAGGTGTAAACCTCCCCCCCCCACCTGTCTAGTGCTCTTGAGTCCCTCTCAGAAGGTACTGGGTTTTTAGCCATGGAAGCCTTAGCCCCCTTGGGACCCTGGGAGATAGTCTCTGGGTCAGCTACTGGGCTTTTGTAAAGAAATTTGTGGGAATCAGGTACTCTGTAGTATCTTTCAGGCTTAGCCAGAGCAGGAGGTAGAGAGTCTGGGTTGAAACTGGATTCTAAATAGACATCATCTACAATGTCCATAACAGGTGGGATGGCTAGAGGTCTGTGTTGGGGGAGTAAAACAAACTCTCTGAGCCTTTTCTTGGAATCAGAGAAATCCTGACCTTCCCAGTGGAAATGTTCCCTCATAGTGTGTAACGTTTCCCCAAAAGAGTAGTCTTCAGGAGGGGAAGCTGAGGGAATAGAGTCCTCAGCATCAGAATCTTCATAAGGAGAGTAGTAATAGTCTTGGTCTTCAGAGGAATCCGAAGAAACAGACAGTTGCTCAGAAGAAGCAGAATCTTCCTCTTGTCTAGGCCTTTTGTCAGGAGGAGGCTGTGAACCCCTGATAAGAGAAATCAAATCTTCAGCCATTTTGAGCATCTGTTTCTTAGGCATAGGGCCTTGAACAGGAGACTGAAGTGTAGTCTTTTTAGCTTTAGAAGGAGTCTTAGACTTAGAAAACGTTTTGACTGTGAGAGTCGTCGGTCTGAAAACGCCCTCAGAAACCGATGGCGTTTCCACCGCACCAACGTCCTTAGAAGGTATATCGTCGGAAGGGCCTGAAGTAAAAGGCTGCGTCGGCCTAGTACATTCCATCAAAATATCCGTAGCGGTCTCGGGTTCCAGGACTGCGGTAGTCAGGGGCTGCGTCGGAGCCTCACTGATAACCGGAGAACCGGAGACCGGATCAACCGAGGCCTCGGAATCGGGTTTAGGCCTTGACTGTCGGTCCTTGTCCCTGCGGTTTTTGTGCACGCCGGTAGCTCCGACGGCATGTTATAGTTAAATTTTCTATCAAAAAAGTGTCGTGCAAAATCAAATTGCCTTTTAATAGTACGCTTATTAAACCTAGCACAAAAACGACAAGAAGTGACGTTGTGATCAGGGCCTAGGCAAGGTATGCAATAAGAATGAAAATCCATATGAGGTATTTGCTTCCCACAAGAAATACAATTGTTAACTTTTTCTGACATCGGTATGAGGCAAGAAAAGTTTCCCCAACGGGGTACTTAGCTTTATAGAAGACTTCGGTCTGAAATTCGAATTCGACAATCTCAGGAGTCGGCCGACCGGCACTTGCGAACTGCTTCGGGCACCGCGCAAGAAAGACTTTAGAAAATGGTGTCAGTTGCAGTATATGTACCCCTGGCGCACTGACGTCAGAGATGAGGCGACAACAACCGATGTCGGACCAAGACTTTGGAAATCCGGCCGACTGCAGGACCGCCTGACTACAGGATAACCCAAGTGTGATGACTGCAGCAGGGTAACACGATGAACATCGGCGTGTTAACATTGCAAGTGCTCATTACACCTATTACGCCAATAACGGAAAAGTACCCAAAATTCCAATCTTATCTTGTATCTCTATTCTGTTATTGTTGTTCTGTTTTATTATACAAAATCCATTTACTTTAAACTGTCACTGAATGCATCATATGCTGTTTATGTTACAGCTGATACTGAAGTATATGTGAAAATTTTGGTTTTATTTTTGCCACTGTGGCCTGAGGTTGTGGCTAACAAGGGTCTCTGGACCAGCTAGCTTACCTGATTTAAAAAGCTTAAATAAATAGTGGGACAGTGGGAACACATGACAAATTCCTTACCTCAAGACAGTCGTGTTCAAAATACTGTAAAAAAATATGCAACACAATGTTAACCTGCTTCTATCATGGCAAGTTAATGTTAACAAGGCTGTCTTTCTTTCTTGCTGTATAACTAAAGTCATTATTACATAGCCGTCTGAACTTTTTATGGTAACATACTCTTTATTGGCCTGCCAACAGGAAATACCAGCAAACGTAAAAATTTTTTGACTGGGACATGTCTGTTAAATTTGCATACTCTCCACTATCCACTGGCAAGGAAGGAATATCACTGTAAAAACGTAGGTTTATCTGTTTTTTTTTTGTTTGTTTGTTTTTATGTAAACCTGACTCTTTTCTACTGTTTCTTTCTTTTAAATTACTTCACTCACTCGATGTAATTCATCAATATCTATGCCTAAAATGATGCATCCCCTTCTTTCAAGCTCAGATCCTTTAGAAGATAGATTTTCCAAGTGATAAAACAGAACATATATGGAGATGTTATGCTTCATAATCATGTTGATGACATCTGGAATAAATATCAGAAGTCCCAATGGTTTACCAAAATTTAAAAGGGAAATTAAAATATGTTTTACTTCAGTTAGCACCTACAACTGAAAAAATGATCATGCCTAAAGTTTCAACTATCCTGCACCATGAAATCAGGCTGATGAAATCTGTGTATTTTCTCACACCTAATAAAATATGCCATTGATGTTGGGAACTTCTTTCCCTGGGCCTCTAAAGAAAACTGGTTTTAACTCAACTGGGCACCATGGAAAATGAGAAATAAATACTGCAGTCACAAGCATCATCATCTGTTTTATATTCTGCACGTGTGTGTCCTCACATGGGCATATTACCAAACCTGGAGAGGGTCTGCTATCCTTTTGCAACAGTATGTTACTGCTCATGTTTGATGGGCAATAACAATGTCAGATGCAATGGATTCTGGGAAAAGATTCTGCAAATCATTAGCTATTTGAGGGGCATTTAGTGGTGTATGGCCTTAATCTGCCTGCAGAAGGTCAGGTCCTAGTAATGTTGTAGATATATATGCTATTCCTTTCCCCTTGAACTTACTGTTTTTTTTTTTTTTTTTTTTTTGTATATCATTTTTCAGCCCTCAAGAGAATGTCAGCAAATGGTATGACAAGTCTTTTTCAACTGTCAATGTTACTTTAAGGCTAATCTTTCTTCCTGCTTTCTGCATCTTGCAGGAAATGTGGCTGCCAAGAACTGCATGTTAAAACAAGATAGTCAAAGAGCACGAACTTTTCTAAAGCAAAAATCACCACTGTTCTCTATGCTGCAACCGAAACAGCTACATAAACAGGAATTAAATGTAATCTGTGGTCTGCGCTCAGCAAAACAGTGTCTAAGGTTCAAGTAACACTGCAGCACATATGACTTAAGAAAATATAACAAAGAAAATAAATTTCCCACTGCAAGGTGATACACAACAGCAGGCTCTGTTGACTAAAAAAGGAAAACTTGAGGATGGATGGATTTAAGATCGGCATCATATCACTAGTTTACCAGAAGTGCACTGCAGACCTATTTAAGGTGCACGGCTCCAAATGAGAAAACCCAGACAAATGATACAGGTGAAAACTCAAGACACCTCAGAGCTTTACAATCATAAAAACAACAGAAAACTAACAAGTAGCATCCGTACTGAGAATGAGAATCTGTGAGGATTATGGGATCACCCAAGGGTTTTTGGAAATGTTCAACGTAATGGTTTCGATCAAGGGAGGTACACAGATAAGACTGGAACATGAAAGTGAATCAAAAAAATGATGGGGGAAGAATGACAGAATGTACACTGCTCAAGTACAAGGAGATGCACGTGTTAAAAACAGGGTGCCTCTGCACATCAAAATTACAGGAACAATGTAAGCTCCACACACTGGCAATGTACTTGAAAGGCTGTCTAACAACCACAATGAATGCAATGCCATTAAATAGCTTACTGTTCAAGACAAAAGGAAATTGATGAAAATGATAAAAGTATGTTAGTAATTAAATTATTAATTCATGCACATATTTCATTGCATCCACGTAAGTTGCTGCCTTAGCACCCAGTAAAAAACAAAACCAGAATTTCATGCATGCAGACAGGAAGTTGTACTAGATCCCCAAGGGCTCCCCTTCCAGTAATTCTTAGTACCCCACTTTAATAGTTGGAAGGACTTGTGCAGAACAACGTTAAAGGAAGTGTGATAAGAAAAAGGCTAAATGTTCTGACTGTAAAAAAATGTAAATCAATACTCAACAGAGGCACTGGGAACTAAGGTTGGGTGGCATGATGCCAGGATAATCCTATGGGCTAGGCTTGTAATGGCTCCAGGGCCATTAGCCTAGTACACACCTAGGAACCTACTGGAGAAAAAGGAGCTGGGCAAAGGCAGAATAACCAATAATTATGTAGATACTTTGTGCATTGGTATAGCAATGCACAGAACATGTTGGTATCATGTTTATAATAAAGAAATGCAGATTTGTGGCAAATTAGGGTGATGATATCCCATATGGTCTTCCCATTTCCTTACTGACTAAGCTGTAAGTTACTATTTAACAGTCTAATTATTTTCACCTGTAAGAACCAACTTACTTGTACTTAAATTCCCACCCACCATTTTTGACTGCTTAACTGTATCAGCAGGATTGCTTCATGCCTCTGCTGTTCGGTTTATGGAAACGTTTCTTCATGCTGCTTCCAAGCAATGCAGTGCGTATCATCAAATGCCACTTATTTTTTGATAAATCTTTCCTCCAAATTACACCTCCTTGTTGTACACATTTCACAAGCTTTAGATTTTTAAAGTTTCTGTCACTGTAATCACTTTGATCCTTAGCATAATAGTAATTTAGAAAGGCTGTCCCACTTTTGTAGTTGCTTATTCTCAGAAGCTCAACTTTGATACAACAAACCAGAGTGAAATTATGAGGAAATGTTTCCATTTGCTGCAGAACTACTACAAGTTAGACATAATTCAGTAGCATGCTCCACATCTAAGTTCATTAGAAAATTGAAATATCACATCCCATTTTTAATTCAAGAAAAAAAAAGTTTTATGTCTGAGAAATGAGATACTCCCATGTTTTAAAGTTACCAAGTCTGGCTTGTATGGGTGTGTATGTACAGAGTTTAAGTAGGTTTGCAATGGAGGGGTTGAGTGGGGTACTATGCAGGCAATAATGCCTGACATAATGTGTGTTACTGGATAAATAATGCCCTCCAGGGGCATGCAAAGGGCTTGCACACCCCTGGAAGAGCATTATTTCCCCCAAATGACAAACCCTGAAGGGTGTTACTGTGATATGAGAATGGGATACTGTTAAATTGTCTTGTATTTTTTTTTTATTACTATATACTTTTTAATGTTTTTGATGTAAAATAGTTCCCCTGTCTAATGTTTCAGACTTGCTGTAGCATATGTAATTTTTGTTGGAGTATTTTGCATCCAAAATAAAAGTTTTTAAAGTCTGCACACACACACACACACACACACACACACACACACACACACACACACACACACACACATTTAGAAGCACAAACAGCCTTGCACACCTACACACAGAAACACACACACATACCCAGCAGTTACAGCCACATTATTGGGATCAAATGAATGGAAAAAAAAATCAGTGAATGCAAGGCTTCGCAACTCCCCCCTCCGTGTCTGTTAACTGTCCCTGATTTTGCCACATTGTTCTGCACTGTCCCTGATATAATGTTTGATTTGCAGGTAAATCATTGTGGATTAAAGTCAGTCATTACAGTTTCATACTTTTTATTGTTTAGGTAATACGTTTGGCGGACTGTCTGTTGCAGTCAAAAGATGCTGGAATGTCCTCTCTTCCTGTCACTCATCACTTTCTTTCTCATACATAAAACGCACACATACTACTTTTTTCTTTCTTTACCTTTTTTATGCTTACTAAATAGCAAAGCTCTGTTTAGTGAGTGTAAAACATATGGTGGATGTTTTTTTTTCTTCCTGTCCGAGCTTCACAGCAGCTTAATGCGCTGTTGTAAAGCAGCAGACTTGTTTCATTTCAGGCAGTACTCATACATTAAAACCTTGCTAGTTCATTCATCAACAGAGGTGAAGATGCACAGGTCGTCCATTCTCTAATAAGCAGTAAAGGATAGTTGTGTCACACTTTCCATAATTGTAAATGTTCGAGTAGATCAGTGTTGCAGTACTGACCCAATTTCCAGAGTTTTACATCATCCTAGCCAACAGATGTCCAGGACATGTTGGAGTATAAGAAGGTCCAACACCGGTGCCATCTTCAGGTCTTCCTAAGCAGTGGACAAGCAGTCTCATTCCTGAGGACAGCACAACCTCCCAACAAGTCTAGGTTAACTAGGGTAGCAATACGCAAGTAAGGGGGAGAAAAGATGATGAAGGATGTATCTGCAGAAGTCTCCTCTCTCCCTTGTAGACAGCAAAGAAAAAAAGGAAAGGGTCAACAGCTACAGGACTTGGAAAGCAGGAGTATGCACTGTAACACCATCTACTTAAACATCTACAATTAGGGCAAGTGGCATGCAACTGTACTATGTTCTCCGTAATCAGTGTTGTAGTACTGATAAAGTACTCCCAAAACTACAGGCTGAGGGCAGAAGAAGCTGTTGGCCCTTAGGAAATAAAGCTTTGCAGGATGGCTGTAGCAAACCCTGCTCTGGCTCTTGAGGCAATGCTTAACTGGTAGTGTTTTGTTAAGGTGTGCACAGAGTTTCAGATGGCATCTTCAAGGATGGCCTGTGTAGGAACTCCTTTAAGGAAGGCTGTATGCCCTAAGCCTGGTGGATTGGGAGTTTGACATGATCAGGAAGAGGTTTTCCATGGTGATTCTAACAGAACCTAAAGCAACTGGCTATGCATTTGGATATGGTTTGTTTTGAGACAGGTTTTCCCTCTTTCCCCTCCATGAAAGTAATCCATGGTTGCTTTGCTCTATTTTGGGTTTTTGTCCTGTTTGATCTTACTGTGTATATCCAGGAAATGAAGGGTTTGCTCCACCTGGTTCTGATGGTTTGGAAATAAAACTGGCAGGTGGATATCCTGGTTTGCAGAATGTTCCGATACCACCTTTGGCATGAAAGATGGATTAGTTCTAAGGGTTACCCTATCTCTGAGAAAAGGTCTTTAAAACATAAGGGCTTGAAGCTTGAATACACTCCTTGCAGAAGTGATGGCAATTACTACTAAGGTCTTCCAAGTGAGTATCTTTAATGTGGTAGATGCTGCTGGTTCAAAGGGAGGAAGGGTGAGCTTGTCTAGCATGTAACTGAGATCCCAAGTAGAAACTAGGTACCTTCTAGGTGGCCTCAAGTGAATGACCCTGTTTAGAAACAGCTTCAAGCAGGAGTGACAGTAAGTGGGAGGGGAATGAGGCAGGTAAGCTGAGATGGCAGAAGCATGCACCTTAATGCTACAATAAGAAAGGCCCTGCCTGAGCAGACTGAAAAAATATTGCAGGACTGAATTAATGTACGTCTATGAGGGCCAGTGTTCCTACTATGGCACCAGCTGAAATAGCTATTCCATTTTGCTAGGTAGGATTTTCTGGTGGTGGGTTTCCTTGCCTCCATAAGGATGGCTAACAATTCAGGGGTGTAGTTCACATTTTTTGGTGTTAAAACCCAATCCTCCAGGTTGTCAGTTTGAGTGTGACTAGGTGAGGATGGAATATCGAGCCCTTGACCAGGCTGAGGAGGTCTATGTCCTATGGGAGAGGGTGGAATTTCCCTTTGCCAATGGTCAAAAGGAGGGAACCAGTGTTGTATTGACCAGTATGGGGCCATGAGAATCAGGCTTGGTCTGTCTGTCTGCCCTGACCTTTATCAGTACCTTGGGAATCATGGGTAAGGGTGGAAAGGCATAAAGAAACAGGTTGGTCCATTTGAAGAAGAATGCATCTATTTTCCATAAACCCACATGCTGCGTTCTGGAGCAGAACTTCAAACGTTGTTTGTTTTGTTGGGAGTCAGAAAGAGCTATTGAAGGAATTCCTTACTGTAAGGTTAAGGCTATGAAAGTCTTCCTCTTCAGCCTCAATTCTTTGGAGTCCAGAAGATTCCAGCTTAAGGAGTCTGCCAAGGTATTGTTCAGTCTCAGTATGTAGGATGCAACAACAGTCAGTTTCAGGTCTTATGCTAATAGTGAAATATTTATAGCCAGACTGCACAAGGGGTAGGAAAGAGTGCCCCTTTGTTTATGTACCACACGACTGACTGTTGCATTATCTGTCCAAAATCTGTAAAGTTCCTGAAGTCAGATGATGTTGAAAGGCTTTCATTCCTAGCTAGACAGAAATAACTGTTTCTGGTTGATATGCACCTTCATGGTCCCCAGGTGAGTCACCCAGGTTATGCCTGAGCTGTCTGTAATGATGATAGTCTTGTCTGCCCCTGGTAGAGAGAAGTTTGCACCTGGATTCTGTGAAATGGTGTTTTTCCACCACAGCAGCTCCTTTTTTAGGCAAGGAAGGAGAGGCAGGAGTGTTTCCAGAATGCTATTCTCATGAGTTTTTTAGGAACCATGCCAGCTTTCTCACATGTAAGCTGTGCAAGGGTGATCATGAGTATGCAAACGACCATGTACCCCAGGATCTTGAGAAACTCTCTTGCTGATATCTGTTGCTTTGGCAGCAAGTTGATTATGCAGTTTGTCAGGAAAGATGTGTTTTCCTGTGGAAGGAAGGCTTTTTGCTGCATAGAGTCTATGAGGGCTCAGAGGAAGAGAATATTTGCCTGTGGAAGAGTTTGAGATTTGCAGAGCTTTACAGTGAGACATACATCACAGACGATCTGTTGTAAGCTGTAATGCATTTAGAGTCTGTTCTATGTATCCTCCCTGAAAGAGACAGTCATCCAGGTAAGGGTAAACCATGCACCATGTAAAGTGGATTTTCCCTGGTTGAGACAGTCTTCTAGATAAGGGTAAATATGTATCCCTAGAGTTTGGCAGTGGGCTATCAATGGGGCTAAGCACTTGGTGAAAACTCTTAGAGGAGTAGACAGAACAAATGGTAAAGCACAGAACTGGTAGTGTAAGCCCGCTGCTACAAACCGCAGATATCTTCAGTGGTGGTATGTACCAGGGACATGAAGGTAAGCATCCTTTATGTCTAGAGTAACTATGTATGCATCCTGAAAGATCATGGGGAGCAACTTTTGTAAGGTTAATATTTTGCAATATAAAACAATCTTTTTAGCCTTGACAGGTCCAAGACAGGCCTCCAGGTGCCTTCTTTTCTTGGGTCTAGAAAAATTCTTGAATAAAAACCTTTTCCTTCCTAAACTGGTGGAACAGGTTGAATGGATCCTTGGAGCAAGTCTAAAAGGACAGGTGGGGTAACAGACTTTCCTGCTGTTCTGGAGGTTTTGGTATGCCTAGGAAAGGGGTAATTTCTCTGAACTGAATGGGGTTAGCCCCTTTCAACAATTTGAAGGCTCAACTAGGCCATGATAATGTTGTTTTCATTCTTGTAGGAAGGAGGAGAGCCCTCCTACCAGAGGTTAGATAAAGAAGGAACAGGTGATGAGGATAGTCACAGCTGGTCTCTGTGTTAGGTAAGCTCTTTGGAGCTCCCTGCTCAGTTTGTTCTGGTTGCCACCCTCTGGACTGTCTGACTTTCTTAGTATAAGAAGCCCCCCTTGTCCTGTCTGGGATTGAAAGGCCATGGATTGGAAGAGTAGTTCCTATTATACCTAGGGGTAGAGGACAAGTACAGCTGTATCACTGTTTTAAATTGTTTTCCCTTTTTGTCCAGCTTTTTGAACACCTTTTCATCCGGGGGTCTGAACACAAACTCCTTGCCTAGAGGAGCATCCAGAGCCATGCATGTCTCAGAATGACTTGTCTCTCTCTCTCTTAGAGTTCTTAAATTAATATCAAATATTACTGCTGGGATACTTGCAGCATGACATCTCTTTTGTCATCTAACCTTAGTTCCAAACTAAACCCCCATTGTTGGAAACTACTAGCATTTAACATCTCCCTGTGAAAACACAAACAAGGATCTTCTTAGATCTTTTGTCAAATGGTGGAAGTTATAAAATAATTTACATTCCTCCACATGTAAAGACAATACCAAAAGCTTCTAGTTCCAGACATTGTGTCTGCTACTGTACTGAAACTGAGAGATAACATATTTTGTTTACAGCCCAGCTATAAAGTAACTTAACCTCAACTATTCTTAAGTTTTGCAAGTTAGTCTATGTTCCAGTAGGGTACACTGTGGATACATCTTTGAAACTCAGTACTGTACAAACCCTGTTCAACACATACTTTTGTATCACAGTTTCATACATACATAACATACAGTTTTAATATAGTGGTAACACAAGCAATTACATCATGCTGGTATTCACAAATGACATATAACTATTTACAAAATTCCAGACAGCTGGGTCAGCAGTATTCTCTTTTGTTACACTTCTATATAAATCATATTAATATTCACAAATGACATCTAATTATTTACACATTCTACATAGCTAGGCTGACAATGTGACAACCTGCATGTAATGCTTTGCTATGAAATGAACTATGTGACTTCTGTGTACTTTTCTTCTGTATATACACAGGTTATACGTGAAAAGGACCCAAGGAGCAAACCACCTACCCAGTTAAACACAAACATATAAAGAAATACAATGTGTCAATTACACAACTGCATTTAAAGAGGCTACATTGTAGTGTTAGTACTGGACAATGAATCCAAGAACCTATTACCATAACAGCACAAATATAATCCATAATAGAAAATATCTTTAAATTCAGTTCCCATTAAACATGATCATTTTTTTCTTACTTTTCCGCGCAAGGGACAAACAAGTAATAACACATAAAATCAAACACAGAATTTTGTTTTTATAATGTAAAAGCAGTGTTTGACCCTGAAAGTAATGATGTTTTCCATTGTATGAAATGTTATAAAGAAATAAAAACGGAAGGGAAGCATTCATACTTGGCTGGTACTCGGAAATTCAGTATGCAGCTGTTCTATTATCTCTCTCTGCACCTAAAATATCTGAAATTTGCAACATTAATAAAGAAAATAAGAAAGAAGGGAAGCAAAGTATTATAGAGAAATGTGACTTGGTTGGCATTCAGAAATTGAACATGCAGCAGTTCTCACATCTCTGGATGAGCAAGTACAGTCCAAATACAGAACAATAATAACCGTGTATTCAAAAGTGTTGCTTGAAATTTTTTACTAGAAAAATTGAAACTGTTTCAAAAATATATAAAGCTTTGTGTTGAAAGTTATCTGCCCAATAGACCCAGAAGGCCATCAGAAGGTGTCAGGCTATCAAGTTGTTTTAAACTCTTGTTTCAATTACTTTTGAGTATATAACTTTTTTCTGCACAGGGTTTTCGAATGCAGCCCAATCCAAGAATCCATCTTTCCTATGCTGTCATTACAACAGAAGTAAAACGTTTTACATGGTGCTTCTGATATCTTTTTTTCAGTTTTAAGTTATAACTATGGCTCATACTCCATAGTTACATGTGAACATCATATCTGTGGTATATAGGTATATAATATTTTAAGATATTTACAGAAATGTTAAAGTGCTACTCTGCATACTGTATCATGTGCAGTTTTATGTATTGTGTGTCTGTTATTTTAATGGCATCATCACATCACAGTGAGTAAGCAGGTTGTTACAACAACCCATCTAAAGTCCTTCAACTTCACTTTTTTCGAACACAGCAGGTAAAAACTGGAATCAGCTTCCTTCTGAATTATCTACCCTTGCTTCTACTTCTCTATTTAAAAAACATCTTAAAGAACATCTTAAAACTCATTGGCTTTGTCCATGTGCTAACCCAGACTAATATCTTCTTCCCCTTCCTGCTCTTACCCCTTTCCCTACTCGTCTAACCTAGGCCTCCAAATCTAGTTACTACTCTTCTTCTTAGTAAGAGGATAAAACATAAGGGCTTTTCTCTCTTAATTGGGTTTTACTCATACCTACTATTGTATTTAGTATAATTTTTTATCTTAATTTTTTAGTATAATTTTTATAGTTTTAAGTTTATTATTATAATTCTTTTTTGACCAATACTGCCTCTGTATTGTGATTTTACATGTCTTTTTATATATTGTTAACTTTGTCACTATTCATGCTTGGAGCTTTTCTCCCCAGGCCTCTACTGAAAATGGACATATATCCAGTTAGACTAGCCCAGTCAACAAATGTAAAATAAAAATAATAAAAATAGAATTAACTCTGGATTAGAATCAAAAAGTGTGGAAGACCAACCAGTGGTCTCAATACAGAGTCAATAGAGAAATGAAGATCAAACCCCGGCACACACATCTTCATCCGCACAATCTATGAGCAGCACAACTCGATCTGTGGATGTGAAGAAACAAATCGCTTGCACTGCTTTCCATACATGCTATTTAGTGGAGAGAATGCAAGGGTATGAATAACCTAAAGAGAATGTCAGGAAATGTGAGAAAACATAAAAATCCTGCAAAACTTCATGACAACACCACAGGTTCACAGGGGAGTAGTAGGCTAGCTGCTACTGTGGACCATTTAAAGACTAGTCAATTTCATTTAGTAAGTATCAAACCACTAGAAAACTGCAGTGGTGCAGGGGTAGCATTGTTGCCTCCCAGCAAGAGGTTCTCCCGTTCGATTCTCGGCGGGAGCGCCTTCTGTGTGAAGTCTGCATGTCCTCCCCGTGGTCAAGTGGTGTTCAAAAGACATGCGTAGAATGGGCGTGCCTTCGTTGAAGGTTGGGTGTCGAGCTGGCACCTCGGCACCTGTAAAAAAATCTATTGCCAATCATTAGCGGACTGGAGTTCCGCTGTGGTGACCCCTAACCGGGAAAAGCCGAAAGAAGAACTAAGTATCAAACTGCTGTGAGGCAAACACTTTAGCGATTACACTAATGTGAACAACTCAAGGAGTCTTGCAAAGGCTGGGATGTATGGGCATTAGGTCTCGACTCCAGTTACCTGTAGAAAGATGAAACAAAATGATAGGATAATCTGAATCTTACAAATGACTACATCAAACTGTGTACTGTAGCACTGAGTGGTCATGATGAAACTGAAGACTCACAGAGTGCTGGAATGTTCCAGAAACTGATATATTACACCTGCAAGATACAGCAGACATTGACACAAAACTTGCAAATATTTTAAAGAACTATCAAAAACCATTCAGAATGAAAGCAACTGCATGGTGACAATATACACAGAAACAAGAAATCAGTACTGCAAGATTTCTAGATGTTGCAGGGACACATCTGACTGTCGTTACACTCGGATATGCTGTTCATGGAAAAGGACAAGAAAAGATTTTGGGGATATTTTCACCACTTGGAACAGTCTGCAGAACATTTTGCTGATGTTGCCTGGGAAGAGTTACAGGAAGTAGTTGGAAAACAACATAAATACAGTTGTTGCACAGAGTTTATATGGTACATCTGTCAAGAGTGAAGCACAGTATGGAGGCCAAACAATCATAAGGTATGAATTTACACAGGCTTATTATGTACAGTGCCATGCACACCAGCTTACACAGGTGATGTAAACAGCGGCATCACAAAATTCTGAGGCAGTAGCATTTAAAGGTAATCATTTGATATTCCAGCCTTGCTGGTGCGAGTCTTAAAACACTAAGACTGAATGACCAAAAATGCAGATTTACATATACTAAATCCAAGACTGCTGCATCTCAGAATATTCCCTTTTCCTCCAAGGTATCAAGGTCTGAGTTGGGATATATAAGTTTGGAGGTATGGTAGGGTTTGTCCTCCCCAAAAGTGGCATCTACACAGGTCTTGTTAAAACAACTTGATGGAAAGCAGTGATGTTCAACATTTGCTGTCCCCCTTATTTTTGGATATTTTTCTGTCACAATGTTAGTGCTCACACTTACACAACTCACAATTACAACAAAGATTGTGCTTTAAATCTTGCTAGAATTCCAGCCTTTGTCACACAGATTAGCAACAACATGCTCCGTGTAATAAAGCATGGTGCATCTACAAACATCTGAAACACAGTGGAATTTTATCCAGACATAAATTCAGTGCAAGAAAACTTCGGACTTACTGAGTGCTACAGCCTCCTATATCCTCAATGGCAACTGCACAAGAAGCTGACTGCTTGAAGGTGATTAGTTAATACTTCAGATGAATGTTTTCCACAATAATATACCCTATAGTTGACATTATCTACAGAAAAATTCAATATCATACTACTGATACAAAAATGCTGAAAAGGGTGCATGCACATTTTAAAATGCAATAGCCAACCATTGAATCAAATAATTGCAGAATTGCAGATGAATGTCTACAAACAGAGGCCACTGTCATAAAACATGGTTGAGGACAATCAGGATTCCAACCATTACATTAAACATGGTCTGCCACTGCAAAGAAGCCTTATGAGGTGATACAGGTTCAGGCAACGTCATGATTTCAACAAACTGCCCATCTTCAAGCATCTCATCTGTTACTGCCTGAAACATTTTACAACACACAAAATAGTTCCCATAAAATCTACTCACAGCAGCCTGGAAACCTACCTTCTGCTGCTTCTTCTTCGGCTTTTTCCCAGTTAGGGGTCGCCACAGCGGATCATCTGTCCGCTCATGACTGGCAGAGGAGTTTTACAGTGTCAAGTTGCCAGCCCAGCGCCCAACCTTCCACAGAAGGTGCGCACACACACACACACACACACACACACACACACACACACACACACACCTAGGGCCAATTTAGTGTGTCCAATCCACCTACTGCATGTCTTTGGGATGTGGGAGGAAACCGGAGCACCCGGAGGAAACCCACGTGACCACAGGGAGGACATGCAGACTCCGCACAGAAGGCACCCCAGCCGTGAATCAAACCGAAGAACCTCTTGCTGTGAGGTGGCAACGCTAACCGCTGCACCATCGTGGCCGCCCCAGCCTGGAAACCTACCTAAACCTCTTAAAGGAAAATTCAGAACTGAACCTGGAATACTGTGTCACTGTAAAGACTGGCAGTGCTGTACGGATGTCAAAATGGTCGTCTGACAAGTTTGTTTACCACAGAGCTTACAAAGATTTGCATTCTGCAATGTATTGTATCCAGCACACCAACGTAAATGGCTGAGACTAAAGATAGATCTTAAAATTAAAGAAAATTAAAAGATTTCTTTCTAGTACCATGAGGCAGAAATGATTGAATGTACTGATTATTATCTCTACAGAATAAGAGAGGATATAGAATAACAAACTTTGCTCAGAAAGCAATTGGTTTACTTGCAAAAACAAGGATAGTCTTAAGGACTTTGTGTTTAAGTAAAAATACTAAAGTCTCCAGAGGATGAGCTATACACCTATGAACCTATAACAAACATTTATTTTGTACTACAAAAGCAACACTTATTTGGCAGTACACTACTAAAGAGATTAATAATGCTTTACTTGGAAACATGAAACAGTCTCTTTGGAATTGTGTCCAGGAAAAAAGGTCCATATCCAAAAATAAGGCCACAGTTCATCTTCAGATGCAACAACAGAATAAATAATGGCTTGTAGTGAGTCTTCAAACTCACCTTTATGTACATACTTCAGCAGTTTGTGCCAAATCAAACTATGACAATTTAATTATATTCAATTGGTTTTACTTGGCGATCTCACTGCCTCACACAGAGAGTGTCATATTACATGATCACGGCTTCTCAGAGTTGCAGTGATCTTGAACTGAAGATAAGTAAGGGGGTATGTGG
Source organism: Protopterus annectens (assembly GCF_019279795.1). Classification (NCBI taxonomy): domain Eukaryota; kingdom Metazoa; phylum Chordata; order Ceratodontiformes; family Protopteridae; genus Protopterus; species Protopterus annectens. Next base: position 444,059,446 of record NC_056729.1, on the reverse strand, counting down.
TAATTGCTCCATTCTTTACCTTAACGTGCATTGTCATTACGCAAAACTCAAATTACTTGACAGCAGAGTACAGATGCTTTATTATGTGCACTTGAGTAATTTCTTGTTTCATGCAGTCAGGACCAGTTAGTTTTATGTTTACAGATATTGGAACCTATTCGACCACCTCATATATTTGAAATTAACTTTTTCAGATTAGCTCTAGCATGTATTCCAAACAGAAAGCCTGTTTAATATGGGCAGAAGTACATGACTGATTATGTGCGTTAAACTGAAATCATGGTTGAAGTTGACTCCACTATAATATAGCCCCGCCCCACCACAACCCACCCCACCCCATTTCAGTTAGCCTCATCCATTCTGCAGATTCCTGCAGCCTGCCCTTTTGCCTTGAGGCTGAGGGGGACACAGTACTTGAACAAGTAAACACAAATAAAATACCACAGTGATTCTTTATATCCACCTGCCAAATATACAACTGCTTGAGTTGGTGGAAGCTTGCTAATGTTGATTTTGTACAATGGGACTGCAATACAGAGCTAAAAAACAGCTACTGAGAATTATTCTTTCAGCTGGCAATGGATCATTTTAAAGGGTACTTGAAGTGCCATTGAGCAACTTGAGGACTCTATGGACAGACCTTCCTGATATTTGAAGCTCCATACTGGCAAATAAAGGAAGCTGCAGAGGGCGACATGCATGCAAATTCTATTTTGTATTAGTTATACCAGGTACACAAGAAAGCTCTAGGACATGTAAAGAAGAACTATCAGAAAGTATTTTAATAGTTTATTGTTTTTTGCTAAAGAACAACTGTGGTTTGAAACTATAACGATATGTTGGTTTGAGAATACCTTGACCAATCTTACCCTTTCTAGCCACTAAATGGCATTGTGAAGGCAACTATATTAAACGAATTTTGTTATTCAGTCAAGACTTGTCGTCTATCAAAGCATTTGACGTCTCCCTTCAATCAACACTCTGTCTGAAACATGATATAATTTTCCTTTCTTTCCCTTCTGTTTCTTCTGTCTATGAATTCTGAATGTTAGTTATCCTAAATTAATGTCTTCTTCAAGTATGTCTGGAGACAATGGTCAGTAGATTATTTTTTATACAATAACTTCAATTTTTTGTAGCTGTAAGTTTCTAAACAATGCATTTACTTGCAGAGACTGGATAGTTTAGTAGCACCTAAAATGCTATGGGCATAGTGGCTCCCTGCGTCTCCAGCTCTTCATTTAAAGACTTAAGAAAAAAAGGTCTTCTTGTACTGGTGGTGATCAGGAGCCAATCAGGTCTCATTTGGTGATCAGGAGCCAATCAGGTCTCATTTCTGTGCCCTGCCCCTGACCCACTTTACACAGATTTTATTTTACTTTATTTATACCCTGCATGGAGCAGTACAGCGCTCAAGTTTTAATTACAAAAAAAGAATTTTATTTTTTTACTTTTAGACTGTAGCAAACCGCTTGCTATAAATGCAGCTTACACAACACACTAAGTACTACAGCTCTCAGGTTGACTACAAATGAAATACTGGCTTTTAAAAGCTGGATGATGGATTGGATGACTGATCGTGCTTCTTAAACTTTGCGCCTAAGGCAGGTGTCCCCTTTGTCCCGCTTTAGCCATGCTATTGTTTGTTTCTGCTTTTCTTGTTTCAACAAGGAATGGTTGCAAAAAGCTTGCTTTTAACAAAGGCACTAAATGTCTTAAATTATAGATCTTTCTCCTACAGTTAACCACTCTCTTTCTCAGTCAAAGGTGCCAAGTTTCTATCTTTCATTTATGAGTCACCTACTTATCTGTGAAGAACAACTCATTGATAAAGGTCACCTGAGTAAACCACATGACAGACGCTGCGCAAGGTTTGAAAACAAATTAACCACAGACTTCATAGTAAGCCCAAACTGTGAGCGACGTGCAGATGAAAGCATGCTAGAAATAACAGGAGAATCATTTATATAATGTTGCTTTTATATTTGGTACTCAAGGGGTTCAGGAAAAGGCAGAAAATGCTTTATAAAAAAACATACCATTTGCTTATCTTTCACTTCAATAAGGAGCAAAGAAGCAATGGAAACTGAAAATCAACACAATTTTTAACAAGATCAATGCTGTAAAACTAAGGCATCTGTGAGACCTTCTGTAACATACATTCAGGTGGCATACTGGATGGTGGGGTAAGGTTGCAGGCCGGGCAGTCAATGTCTGTGCCTATGTTCTCATAGAAAGGAGGTGACATGCGGCTTTGAATAGGAAGGAATATGAGGATCTGTCACTGGTCAGAAATACCTTCTCCTTCAAGCCTTCACGTTAAAAAGGACTGGGAGCATACAAATGGGTGCAAGGATGTGTACAACCCCACTACATGTGTAAACCACACCACATGCTGCAGTTTATAAAATATGCCCCCCACTGCAAGGTAAGCCTTGCAGTACTTCAGAAATTGCTTCCTTTTTAGTTGTCTCCATCATTCTAATTACTAAAACTGCTAAATTGTACAGCTGAAGTAGTATATTACATGTGGTTTTTTAGTACTTTGAAGAGTGAAGGACGCCATTTACTGAGTAGTAATGGAAGAAAGGGAGTTTTGAGCTGAATTTGAACAGATGGAGATGCATCACAGGGTGGGTCTGGATGTCCATTTTACACAACACCATTAAGCAGAGAGCCAAAATTAGTTAAACATTACAGAGGGGACAGTTTGATAGGATCTAAACCGTGGAAGCTGATCAGATTGCATACTTGTAACATCTAGAAGTGGCTGGAGTGTATGATGCAGTTACAGCACAAGCAACAAGTAGCCATGGGACTTACTACATGTCAAATATGTGAGATGCAGGTTAAGGCAGTGGAAAGACAAACAACTTCAGCAAGTAAAATAACAAGGGACTGACATGGAGTATAGGCAAGGGGGTAAATTTAAAATTGTCTGGAGCTTTGCAAAGGTGAAATATTGAAACATTTGAAAAATGTATGTGAAAATCAAGATGGTGGAACTCAAGAGATTTTGCAAAAGGTTTGCCTGAGATTGTAATGACACAGGATTTACCATTGCCACATACTGGTATCATTTAAGGGTTAAGCTTAGGTCTATAATGATTATATTTTTGACATGTTATGGAAGAAGCAAATACACCAGCGACCTGATACAAAGGTATAAGTGAATGGGGATGGTTGAGGGACCTGGATATACTGAACATAACTATTCCAACCTAATGATGACAGTTTGCTTGTGAACTGTGGGAGCAATGGAAAAATGCATGCAAAGAATGTTAAAGAACAAATTGATATTCCCTCCTATTCTGAAAGTGTTTTACACTGGTGGTGTCATGATTTCTGAAAATCCTGCAGAATTAATATCCAAAATAATGTAATTGCCATAGACACTAACACAACTACAAGTTAAGTAATAGGAGATGAGGACTGTTGGAACAGAGACACTGATACTGCTGGGGGAAAAATGTGAATGGCAACATAATGTTGATTCAGGGGATGACCCTGGATCAAGACAAAGAATAGTTGTGCAAAATCTTACCATAAACACAGATGTCCTTCTATTCAATGTTGCAGTACTCATTACATGAGAGACTCCCTGCCATAAATGATCTCGATGTCCAGCCTTATACAAAAGCCTTTTATCACTGCTAGGTATGTGGGGTGTTGCATGTAGGCCCAAGTCAGGAGTCAGCCATAAAAGTGAATTCCGCACATATGAACTACAGAAATGAATGCCCCAGGAAGAACATCATCCTAAGGTACAAAGGAGGAAACACACATCCAAAGAAAGAACAAGAACCAGGGGGAAGGTGAGAGGTACAAAATACTGCAACATGGAAGAGGAGGACATCTATGGTTAAGGTAAGACTTTACACAACTGTTCTATGTACTTCTATTCCTATGTTGCAGTATTCATTACATGAGGGAGAGTACCACAGCTCATGAAGGAAAAAGGGAGGAGGAAGGAGCTGAGGCACTCTCTGCAAAGCCATGAAGAATGGCTCTAGCAAAACCTGCTCTGAACCTGAAAATGCCATCCAACTTGTAATGTTTAGTAAAGGTAGACACAGAGGTCCAAGTAGCTGCTTCTAAAATGGTGGAAGTATCCAAACCATTGAAAAAAGCACCAGAAGAAGCTGCAGCCCTACAAGAGTGAGTCTTAACAGGAGAAGAAAAACTCTTACCATGAAAAACATACGAAAAGGAAATTGCTTTGGAAATCCAAGTAGAAATAGTCTGGAAGCAGGCCTTCCCGGAGCCCTGGGATGAAAAAAACAAAAAACTGATCACATTTCATGACAGCTTTAGTTTTCTCCAAATAAAATCTGAGTTGTCTGTGCACATCCACGGTGTGTAGGATCCTCTCACTGGAAGACTGGAGAGGGATAAAACTTGGGCAAGTTAATGGACTGATTACATAACAATTCATCTACAACCTTGGGCATAAGGAAAGGGTTGGTAGGCAAAGAAACCCTGTTCTTATGGAAAACCAGGAAGGGTGGAAATACCATCGATATTTGTAGTTCAGACACCATTCTGGCTGAAGTGATAGCAGGTAGAAGCACAGTCTTTCAAGCACAATACTGCAGGTTAGCTGTAGCTACATCCTCAAAAGTATCCACAGTGAGCTTTTTCAAAACAAAATTAAGGTCCTAAGGAGGTAGAACAAGTTTCCTGGGAGATCTAATGGGAAGGACAACTTTAAGGAATAGTTTAACCTGCAATATGGAGGCCAAGGGATGACACAGAGGCAGACATGCAGAAATAGCTTAAAGGTGAGCTTTCACAGAAGAAGAAGCCAACCCAGCCTTCAAAAGTTCACACAAGTAACTTAGAATCAAAGGAATGTCCACATTTAGTGGGTCTAGGTTACGAGAAAGGCAGCAGATGGAAAACCTCTTCCATTTGGATAAGAAGGATTTCCTAGTATTGGGTTTCCTGGCCTCCTACAGCACCCTAACCATGTCCTCAGAGAAAAGGTGTCTAAAAGGAATCAGAAGTTTATCACTCACAGTGTGAGTTGCAGAGTTGACAAATGAGGGTGAATGAGTGATTCGTTTTCTTGTGTAAGGAGATCCACCTTGTGAGGTAAGTTGTAATGATTGCCCTTGGCTAAATGCAGAAGAAGAGGGAACCAATGCTATCTTGGCCTAAAGGGAGTCACCAGCAATATTTTTGGTCTGTCCTGTTGAATCTTCAGCAGAACTTTCTGAACAACAGAGAAGGAGGGGGGTGCGCAGAGAAACATCTCCTTCCAAGAGATCAACAGGGCATCTACCTTCCACACGAGAGGACTTGAAATTCTGGCACAAAACCTTGGAAGTTGTCTGTTCAAAGGGGAAGCAAAAAGATCTATTTGAGGTGTACCCCACCAGTGGAGAATGTCCAGAAACACATCCCTGTGAAGCATCCATTCATGGGATTAAGTCCTGGACTTGCTCATAGTGTCTGCCACAACATTTTTCTTGAAAGCAGACAAGATGTACACTGTCTGCAGAGTGACTTGGTAATGAGTTGCCAATTCCCATGCAAAAAGAGCTAGCCTGCACAGAAGGTACAATTTTGTCACCCCCCCCCCCCATTTGTTTACATACCATAGAACTGGTGTTGACTGTAAACAGTTTTAGAGGAGTATGAAAAGCCTGAACAGCCAGCAAAAGAGCCCTCATCTCTTTCATGTTTGTGTGTTCCTTCCTATGCGAATGAGACCACAATTCACAGACGTAAAGGCTGCCACCAACCCAGGTCTGAGGCATGTGTGAACAACTCTTGAGTTGGTAGGGGAGGATGTAAAGACATGCCTGGATTCTGGGTAATCTGCTGAATCCACCAAAGAAGCTCCCTCTTTTGGCAAGGAAGTAGATGGACAACAAACTTAAATGGGTGAGCATGTTGTATCCAAATTGATTTCAGGTACCATTGAAACTTTCTTATGTGGAGTTTGGAAAGAGGTACCAAGGGAATAGTAGAAACCATGAAGCCCAAAAGCTTGAAAAACTCCCTGGCTGTCAAAGAATGCAGAGGGAGAAGGTCTTCGAAGCAACAGAGTAGAAACAGATTTTTTTTTTTATGGAGGAAGAGAGGCAAAAAGATCTGTCTGAATCATGTACCCCGGGAAGACATAGTCCTGTGATGGTGTGAGCATGGATTTTTTTTTTTTAAATTGACCATGAACCCCAACCTTTGGAGAAGAGTAGTAATTTTGAGATCGTGAAACAATGTCTCTTGTAGGGGTGCCTGTAGCAACAAGTCATCCAGAACAGAAAGCAATCACAGGAGCTAAACATTTTCTAAATACACTTGGTGCTGTAGAAAGACCAAAGGGCAAAGCATAGAACTGAAAATGTAAGGAAGCAATAGAAAAATTGTAAACATTGTCTGTAAAAGGGATGAATGGAAACATGTAGGTAGGCATCTTTGATGTCTAGGGTGGCCAAACAGGCCTGTGAAAGAATGAGAGGAAACAGTTTGGACTGAAAGCACATGAAATATTGGGACCTTTACAAAGGTGCTGAGGTGAGAAAGGTCCAGAATGGGTCTAAATTGGTCATCTTAACTGGGAACCAGGAACATCCTTGAGTAGAATCCTCTCTCCCCTTTGTAACAGTGGAACTTCCTGGACAGTTACTTGGGGTAACAATTCTTGGAGCACCTCTGGAAAGAATGGAAGTTGTTCTTGAGGTGATTGAGGAATTCCTGTGAAAGGAAGAAGAGCTTTCCAGGCCATGAAATATCCTTTGAGGATAATGGACAGAACTCATGAATCATGAGTGATGTGCTCCCCAACTGGAAGGGAGAGAGTAAAACACTGAGAGAGGCAAATATGACCAGAGGGAGCCAGGTAGTCACAGCACATCTGGCTTGTCTGGAAAAGACTGCTTTTTAGAAGAAGACTGAGAGGGTTTAGAAGGAGCAGGTCTCCCGATGCCCCTTTTACCTCTGGAAGGAGGAGTTCAAGATTATTTCCTGACAAAAGCAATCTTAACTGGGTATTTCCTTTGCTTAAAGGTGAGCTTTCACAGAAGAAGAAGCCAACCCAGCCTTCAAAAGTTCACACAAGTAACTTAGAATCAAAGGAATGTCCACATTTAGTGGGTCTAGGTTACGAGAAAGGCAGCAGATGGAAAACCTCTTCCATTTGGATAAGAAGGATTTCCTAGTATTGGGTTTCCTGGCCTCCTACAGCACCCTAACCATGTTAGGGAACTTATAAAGTACAGTTGTGTACCTACCATAAATGTAGATGTTTGAGTGTATTCACTGTTGCAGTCATTACACTTGGGTTATCCTGCTGGCAGGCTATCCGCAGTTGGCCTGAATTCCAAAGTCCTGGTCCGGCGTCGGTTGCAGTCGCCTCTTCCCTGACGTCAGTGCGCCAGGGGTATAAAAGATGCGGCCGACGTCATTTTCTTCAATTTTTCTTGCCCCAGATGTCAGGTGCCGCCAAAAGGATAGGCTAAAAATTCTGCTCATAAAAAAGCATGCACTAACATAAACATTACCTTCATCTACAAGCAAATACACCACATAGGTTTTATAAATAGAGAAGTACAGATAAGTCCCAGCAATGAAAGGGGGATGGTGGGAAGGTAACCTGGACTGCAACAGTGAATACACTCAAACATCTACATTTATGGTAGGTACACAACTGTACTATGTTCATCTTGTTTCACTGTTGCAGTCATTACACTTGGGTTGAATCCCAAAGCTGAGGTTGGGTGGCTGGGCCTAAACAGAATTAGGAGTGGCTACGAGGCCCTGCAGAACTGCAGTGGCAAAGCCTGCTCTAAATTTAGAGTAAAGAGATAAGTGGTAGTGCTTTGTAAAAGTGTGCGCTGAAGTCCAAGTTGCAGCCTCCAAAATGTCCTTGGTTGGTACTACTCTGAGGAAGGCTGCTGAAGTGGCTGCTGCTCTGGTTGAATGTGGCCTAATGCCCTTAGGCACTGATTTGCCATGTTGTGAATAGCAGAAATGAATGCAGTGGCCTATCCATTTTGAAATAGTCTGCTTTGAAATAGCTTTTCCTTGTGATCCCGCAGCATATGCCACTAAGAGTTGCTCAGTCTTTCTGAAAGCTTTAGTTTTGTCCAAGTAAAAGCATAGCTGTCTGTGTATGTCCAAAGAGTGCAGAAGTCTCTCCCCCTTATTCTGTGGGTTTGGATAAAAGGTAGGGAAATGAATGGTTTGGGTAAGAGCCACACTGGACACTACCTTAGGCATAAATGTTGGGTTTGTCCTTAGAGAAACCCTGTCCGGATGGAAAATAATAAAAGGTTCCACAGCCATTAGTGCCTGTATCTCTGAGACTCTTCTTACTAAAGTTATTGCTAGGAGCAGAGCTGTTTTCCATGACAAGTATTTTATCTCAGCTGTATTGGCTGGCTCACAACGAGGCAGTGTGAGCTTTTCCAAGACAAAATTGAGGTCCCATGCAGGTATTGGAGCTCTCATAGGTTCATAGGTTCATAGGTTTATACTAGGCTATCTGCCCTAAGGCATTTAAAAAATAGGTGGGTCCATATTGTAATGAGCTGAAATGGCTTAGGCATGGATCTTAATTGATGAAAAATAGGCCATTGTCCCATCTAGTTAGGTATTGTGCCTCTGAGTAATGATTTGGTACCAGAGTGATTCCTTGTGTAAACCTGGTTCCATCCACAGGTCTCTTCCATTTCTCTGCATAAGCGAGGTGCTGGGCCTCCTGGACTCCAAAATAACATCCACAACTGCATAGAGAGTGTTCTGAGTGATAACATTATCCACCACACAGCCAAATTTATATCCTAAGGTTCTAAGTTGGCTGTGCTCTAGTTGTTTTGGTGGATCAGCAAATTGGATTTTTGAGGTAGCATGTCCAGGCTGGGCCTTGTCCTTTAATTGGGTACCAGTGCTGGACATGGCCTCACCTCTGAGCAGGCAGTTGTGAGGGAATAGAGTCTGGAGTTTCTTCAATCTGGCAGCATATGACAGATTTTGGATCTAGTTTCCTTTATCCTTTTGGTGGAACTTTCTGGGGTCTCTCCAATTGCTGCAGATGTCGGGTGAGATACATCCCGAATGGGGCATTGTACTCGATCATTGGTCTGATAAGTGAAGAGTACAGGGGAACAATGACCTCACTAGATCTGGATGTGAATCCCTTCATGATCAGGTGGGCAATGTAGAAGGTCTTTCTAACCACTTTAGCAATGTGAGTGTCAAAAGAAAGGCCACTGTCAACCTGGGTCCCCAGGTCCCTGATAACCTCTTCTGTGCTTAGTGGATTGCCACCTATATGGTAGCTTGGGGTTACCTTGTTTTTCCCAGGGTATGACTATACATTTTTCGGTGCTAAACTTCATGCCATGGCTCTGGCACCAGCTATCTGTTTCCGTGAGTCCCTTCTGAAGGATATCAGTGTCCGATGCACTTTCCACTATGGCCAGTTTGCAGTCATCTGCAAACTTTGTCAGCCAAAGTCCTCCCATGTTGGCCTGTACTTCTGAGAAGTAGATGCCAAACAATAGGGGCCAAGGACCGAGCCCTGTGGGACACCACTTGTGACCGGCTTGGAGTCTGACACAGCGCCAGCAACTCTAACCCTGTGGGTTCTGTCCTTAAGCCAGTTTGCAACCCATCTTGTGACATATGGGTTTACATTTAAGCTGGTAAGTTTTTCTACAATACCCGAGTGGGTATTGTGTCGAAAGCCTTGCAAGGTCAAGGTAGGCTGTATGGACTGCCTTTCCTCATCAATGGCCTTGGTGACTATTTCAAGAAGTCGACCAAGTTCAAAAGGCATGATCTTCTTTGACAAAGCCAAACTGGGTCGGGTCCAATGTCTGCAAGTCCCTATATCTTTGTTTATGAGCTCCATTATGATCCTCTCCATAGCTTTGCAGACTAGACTTGTTAAGCTTATGGGGTAATTACCAGGGTCCGTAGAGCCACCTTTGTGGAGTGGGACCACAGTTGCCGTCGCCACCCTTGGGCACGTATCCTGTGGTAAGGCTGAGATTAAACAGCTGCCTTATGTGCGGGTTTAATTCCTCATTTAGCTTCGGTAGCACACAGCCGGGGACACCATCCGGTCCCATTGATGCTGTGTTTTAGCTTTAGAGAGAGCAGCTTTCACCTGCATTTGAGATGTCCGGGAGGCTACACTCGGCTGGGATAGTTATCTCTCCTTTAGGGGAGAGGGGTGAAGTTTGCACTGAACCTGTCTGCCAGTATGTTGGCAATGTCTGTGGGTTCAGTGATTTTTGTATCATTTTGGACTAATTCTGAGCATATCTGTGAGTTTCCACCCAGGTTCCTAACATAGCTGAAAAAGGCCTTATGATTGTCCTTTGAATCCATGGCAATTTTTCTCTCAAAATTGGCCTTAGTTGATTTTATGAGTGCTCATATTTTTTACTAATAATGATCAGGGTGACTTCCTTTATGGATTTTGTTCTATCATGTAATAGCTTTCTCCTCTTATTGTAAAGTTTGTTAATGGCTGGGGTCCACCAGACTGGACGTTGCCCTTTGTGGAAAGAGTCTTGGTTTTATTTGGGATTGCCTGATCCATGCAGTCCTGGAGGTGTTCATAGAAGGCATTTGTAAGGGCTTCCAGCTTGGGTTGTGGTTTCCTCTGACTCAGGGGCCTTGAAGGATACCACACCAGTCTTGAGTAGTGTGAAGTTTGCTTTAGAGAAGTTCTTCACTATGGTCTTTTGTTTGGGGTGGGGCGGGATGTGGATTTCCAGTGAGATTAGTTTATGATCAGATCTCACCAATGAGGATATACTTCGTGTGGAGCATTTTGTCCCCATGTTTGTGACAATGAGATCTAGTATATTTTCTCCTCTCGTGGGAACAGTGACTAGCTGTTCCATGGCATTTGAATTTATGAACTCCAGGAACCGTTGGGCTAGAAAGTTAGGGCTTGAGTAATGTTCCCAGTCTATATTCGGGTAGTTGAAGTCACCCAATATGATGGTGTTTGGAGATACATTTATACCCTCCAGTGTCTTCAGGAAGGCTGTGTGGGGTTCCTGAGTTTGAGAGGGTGGCCTGTAGCATGCTACAATTTGTAGAGCAGTTTTGCCTATTGTTAGTTGCACCTGGATGGTTTCCGGAGCTTCATGCGTTGCCACCAACCTGGAGGTGTGAGTATCCTTTATGAATATGGATACACCCCCTCCTTTTGTGGAGTGGTCCGGGTTTTGGGGCCGGAACGCATGATATGAGGTAAAACCTAATAGTGCCGGGGTGCTCTCAGGAGCCTTGAACCAGGTTTCAGTTACAGCACAGACATCGATGTTCTCCATACTGAGAAGGGCCTCGAGTGCGTGCATTTTGAGATTTAGACTTCTGGCATTGAGCAGCATTACCCTCAATTTCTTCTCCTTGGAGGTCTTATGTTTTTGCCCCCCCCCCCCTGAGATACTGCCTTAGCAGTGGGTGTGAAAAAATAGGTGGGTCCGTATTGTAATGAGCTGAAATGGCAGAGGCATGGATCTTAATTGATGAGAAGGATAGGCCATTGTCCAGCAAGCATCTCAGTTAGGTATTGTAAAATCTGAGTAATATTTGGTACAAGCGTGTCCATTCCTTGTGCCTGGTTCCAAGCACAGAATCTCTTCCATTTTTCTGCATAAGATTTTCTAGTGCTGGGCCTCCTGGCCTCCAAAATAACATCCATAACTGCTTTAGAGAGAGGAGTGTTCTGAATGGTTACATTATCCACCATGCAGCCATATTTAGGGTTCTGAGTTGGCTGTGCAGGATCTGATTGTTTTGTTGGGTCAGCAAATGAGGAATTTGAGGTAATGTCCAGGGTGGGCCTTGAGACAAGCTCTTTAGGATTGGGTACCAGTGCTGGCATGGCCAGTCTGGGGCAATCAGCATCATTTTTCTCTTCTCTTGTCTGACCTTTAGGAGTACCTTGGGGAGGAGCGGCAGTGGAGGAAAAGCATATACTGTAAGGGTTTTCCAGCTGAATGATAGGGTGTCCACTTTCCATGCTTGTTTGTGATAAGTCCTTGTGCAGAATCTCTGTAGCTGGCAGTTGTGAGGGGAGGCAAATAGATCTATGTCTGGGCATCCCCAATTCCCTGTTATCATGCTGAAGATTTGTGGATCTAGTTTCCACTCGTGAGGATCCATGAGGTTTCTGCTTAGTTCGTCTGCAGAGTATTTGTCTTTCCTGGCAGGAATTGTGCTTGCAGGTGTACTTGATAAGTCTATGATGTGTTACACAAAGTCATGGCTTGTCTGCAGAGGGGGTAGGAATGTGTGCCTCCTTGCTTGTTTATGTACCACATAACTGTAGTATTGTCCGTCTTTATCAGCAGTTGTCCTGGATGAAGTAGATCCTTGAAGGCTGTCAGGGCATTCTGTACAGCTAGCATCTCTTTTTGATTGATATGAAGATGCATTTGGCTTGCGAGCCATGTGCCCTGAATACATTTTCCTGCCATGTGGGCCCCCCAGGCATAATCTGATGCATCTGTTGTTAGTGTATGCCTGGCTGTGGGTAAAGTGAATGGCTGTCCCTTGTTGAGGTGACAGGCCTGTGCCCATCATCAAAACTCCTGTTGCAGGCAGGGAATGAGGGTAATTAATGTTTCCAGGCTGTGACAATGTTGAGTCCAAACACTTTTTAGATACCATTATAGTTTCCTCATATGCAGTCTTGCATATGGAATTAGCAGAATGCAGGATGCCATGAAGCCCAAAGCCTGCAGAATTTTTCTTGCAGATAACTGGGTCTTTGTTGCCATTATTTCAAAGTAAGAAGTCAGTTGTTTTTGTTTGTCTGGCATGAGATAAGCCATCTGGGCAGTTGTATTTAAGCTTGCACCCAAGAATATTATCTCTTGAGAGGGTACCAGTTTTTATTTCTTTTCGTTCACTGTGTACCCTAGGCAAATTAGTAATCTTTTTACAAACGCGAGATGCTTCAGTAGAATGTCCTTGTTCTCTGCTTGAATAAGGCAGTCGTCCAAGTAAGGATATATTTGTATTCTTCTTTGTCTGCAAAATGCAATTACTGGTGCCAGGCATTTTGTGAAGACTCTGGGCGCAGTAGATAATCCAAAGGGCAGTGCAGAGAATTGGTAGTGCATTGAGCCAGCTATGAATCTGAGGTATCTTCTGCAAGATTGTCTGATTGGGACATGCAGGTATGCCTCGTTGATGTCCAAAGTTACAAGCAAAGCCTTCTTGCCCAGCATGGGCAGAAGCTGCTGCAGAGTCATCATTCTGAATTTTGGAATGTCCAGAAAAGTGTTTAGAATAGACAGGTTCAGTATTGGTCTCCAGGCTTTGTCCTTTCTGGGTACCAAGAAAAGTCTTGAGTAAAATCCTTGTCCCTGCTCTTGCTGTGGTACTCGCCGAATAGCCCTCATGTCCATGAGGGATGAAACTTGTTTTTGTGCCTCTGCCCATTGATTGTGTGGCAGGTCTGGCATACCTTTTGTCTTTGGAAGGGTGTGAAAGTGGAACCTGTAGTCCTGAGATACTATATTCATACTATATATGGGTGATCATGTGCCAATTTTGTGAAAAAAGTGCTAGTTTTCCCCTTAAGGGTACTGCCAAAAGATAAGTGTTTGGCATTGGCAGAGGAAAGTAATTGGGACCATTTCCCGTATGGCTGTGATTTGTCTTCTCCGTTTTGGAGGTAGAAGCACCCCATTGTTTAGGCCTGTATGAGCCTTGGGGCTGGGATCTGCCTCTAGGGCATCTGTATCTGCCTCTTTGTGGCCTGTCTGACACTGGAAAGGACCAATTCTTAGAAGGCCAGTTCCTGCTAAATTGAGTGGCTGTATCTGTAGGAAATCCTTAACTGTCTATATAGATTTCACTTTATCCTCCATTTTCTTCAACACCTCTTCTGCCTTAACACCAAACAAAGTATCATGCTGTAATGGAGCATCCAATAATTTTGCTTTAACATGATCAGGCAGATTCTGTTCCTTTAACCAAGCATGCCTTCTAATGACAGAACCCGTGACAGCGGCCCTGCAAGAGGCCTCCAGTGAATCAAAACCACACTGCAAAGTATGCTTTCCCACTTGTTCAGCTGCATGCAATAAATCCTGCATTTCCTTGTTATCAGAACATTCAGAATTTGTCAACATTTTCTGTTTTAGCAGTGACATTAAGTATTACTTTTATTTAAGCATATGAAACTGACAATTTAAAGCCCTTACAGCCAACGTAGCAGAAGTGTAAACTTTTTTCCCCCATCTGTCCAGTGCCCTAGATTCCCTATCAGAGGGGACAGGGTTTTTCACAGTGGAAGCCTTGACCCCTTTGGGACCCTGAGATATAGTTTCTGGGTCAGCAGCAGGGTTTTTATATAGAAATTTATGAGAGTCTGGAACCCTGTAGTATCTATCTGGCTTAACAGGTGCAGGGGATAGAGAGTCAGGAGACAGGCCGGACTCTGAAAATACATCATCTACAATGTCTAGGACAGGTGGAATAGCAGGAGGTCTGTGCTGAGGTATTAAAAGAAAGTCTCTGAGCCTTTTCTTAGATTCTGAGTAATCTTGGCTCTCCCAGTGAAAATGCTCCCTCATGGTATGCAGGGTTTCCCCAAAAGAATAATCCTCAGGAGGAGAGGCTGAAGAAATAGATTCTTCAGCATCAGAATCCTCATAGGGAGGAAGAGAGTATCCCTGTTCAGAAGAGGAGTCAGAGGAAATGGAAACCTGATCAGAAGAGTCATAGTCTGTCTCTTGCCTAGGCCTCTTATCAGGAGGGGGATGGGAACCCCTGATCAAAGTAATTAGGTCTTCGGCCATTTTAAGCATCTGTTTCTTAGGCATGGAAGTCTGTCGAGGAGAATGCTGTACTTGTTTCTTTGTCTTTAGAGCTGTTTTAGTCTTTGCCTTTGAAGCTGAGGTTTGCTTGACATATAACTGTGTAGGTCTGAAAACACCCTCAGAAGCCGATGCCTGCCCAGCGGCTCCAGACCAATCTGAGGGAATAGTTTCCGAGTGTCCAATACCTTGAGTATCCAGAGGCCTAGTCGGCTCCACGTGGGAGTCGGAAGCGGCCTGTGGCTCTGAGGTAGCAGGCGTCAGGGGCTGCGAAAGCGCCTCACTGAGAACTGGAGAACCAGCGACTATAGCCTAGCGGAGGCCTCGTCGTCGGTTTTGGACCTCAGATGCCTGTCCTTTTCCTTTTGTTTTTTATAAACTCCGGTCATCAGCTGTTCTGACAGCATTATACAACTAAATCTTCAGCCAAAGTACAGAAAGGCAAAATCGTACCATCGCTTAATAGTGCGTTGGTTAAATCTAGCACAAAACTGACAGCTAGCAATGTCGTGGTCAGGGCCTAGGCAAGGAATACAGTAAGAATGAAAATCCTTATGAGGTATTTGCTTCCCACAAGAAATACAACTGTTAACTTTTTCTGACATCGGTCTGGAGCAAGAAAAAAGTTTCCCCAACGGGGTACTTAACTTTAATGAAGATTTTGGATCCGAAATTCGATTTGAAAATCTCAGGAGTCGGCCGACCGGCACTTGTGAACTGCTTTTGCTTCGGGCACCGCGCGGCAAGAAAGACTGAAGAAAATGGCATCTGCTGCATCTTTTATACCCTTGGCGCACTGACATCAGGGCAACCAGGACTTTGGAATTAAGGCCGACTGTGGGTAGCCTGCCAGCAGGATAACCCAAGTGTAATGACTGCAACAGTGAAACACAATGAACATCACAAAGATAGTTTTAAATCTTGCATCTCTTTACCTTTCGCCTGACGGGACATGAACACGGTAGCAGCTTTAGTACCAAACAAAGCATTATTATCTAATGGTGCATCCATTAGCTTGGCCTTAAAGTCTTCAAGATGGGGGTTGGAGCCTTAACCAAGAGTATTTCCTTAATTCAGAGTCAGAGGCAGCAACCCTGGCAGATGCTTCAGCAGAATCATAACTGCATCTAATGGAGTGGCGTACCACTTGGGAAGATGCCTCCAAAACAGAGGAAAGTTGGGACTGTACATCTGAATCCAGAAGATCAGAGACAAGCTGAGTGGCTGGAGAAAGAAGGGGCAAGGTATAGTTATTCATTTGGGTTTGATAGCCGATTGCCCTAAATTCAAGAGTAGCTGAAGTATACACTTTCTCAGCCTTTCCATGATTAACTTGTCTGAAGAGAGAAGATAAGTGGAAGGCAAAAGTCTGGATGGCTTATCAGTAGCTACAGAAACAACCACTGGGTCTGCAGCAGGGCATTTATAAAGGAATTTTGCAGTGCTCTGGAACTTTATAGAACCTATCTAGCCATTTGTGGGTAGGAGGCTGAGAGTCTGAAATCTTTGAAGCAGAAGTGAAGACATCCAGAAAAGCTGACAAAACTGGTGGCACAACAGAGGGAGAAGGTGAATCTATTTGGAGTAAATTGTAGTATCTCCTCTTCACTTCAGTAACCTGTGAGCAGTTCCACTTGAAAACCTCCCTCATATGAGCAATAGTTTTCCCAAAGGTGATATCTTCACCAGGAGACTCCTTTCCACTGGACTCCTCCTCAGGCGATACATACTGTAGGGGAAAGAAATTTGAGCAGAGTAAGCCAAAGATACATACTCTGAGGAATCCACATCCTCAGATAAAACTTGCTCCCTAAACCTTTTCTGAAGGGAAGAGGTAGAAGGTGGGCTAGGAAGGGAAACAGCAATGAGAGGCTTCAAAGCCATAAATGCATTAAATAATCCCTGCATGAAGGCCTGCCAGTCAGGCCCAGGTTTCTGAGGAGCTGGAAATTTTTTTTTGTTTTTGTTTCTTTTTAAAGGGCACAGCAGCCTTATGGAAGGTGGAAGGACCCAACATAGGACTGCATTCTATAACAGTCCAGTACTTCCTCTTGAACAAAGATCTGAGAAATACCTCAATATAATGAGCCTAGGTCCCCCCCTGCTCATCCAAAATGGACGTCTGGAATTCCTCTGAGGATGTGTAAGTGGCTGGCCCCCTGACGTCTTCCACTCCGGTACCCATAGAGAAATCTGAGCTTTTACTGGACTCAAGAGGAATGTCCAGAATGGGAGGTGCAGGAGAAACTTCAGGCCTAAGCTTCTTGCATGACATACAGAGCAAGACCGATGGTTGTGGTTAGGGCCTAAACAAAAACAGACACTGGTTGTGGCTATCTTGATGTGGAATTTATCTTCTACAACAGCACTTGCCTTTCCTGGATGACATGTAACCTCAGACTGAAAAGTAGTAGTAAAAGTAAAGAAAAAAAAACAACAGGGCACTTATATGAATAGGCTTGTACAACAGCTAACAACTCGGGCGAGCAGACTGACAGTCAAAGATGACGTTTGGACTGGAGGCAGAGAAGTTCTGAGGATGGTATGTGTGGACATCACTTTTATGGCCAATGTCTGCCTTGGGCCTACATGTGGCATCCCATGTACCTAACAGTGGTAAAAGGTTTTTGTATACTGGCCAGATGTCAGGATCGTTTATGGCAGGGGGTGGCTGCACTTGAATTGTAAGAACTACATAACAGGGTGATTTCAGAAAGCATTCAAGTTTGCCAGAATGTTCTACCCAGCACACTACTAAACAGGGTAAACTTTGTCCTACGTACCTGGTATGCAGTTCTTTTCCTAACATATGGACAGAAGTATTAACAGTAATACTTTTGAACAAGTGCCTGAATTAAACAGGTCATGAGAAGATATCTACTGAAACTCTTTAGATATGGTAACATATGGTGAAGAATTAACCATACAAAATATGAATGCCAGGTTTGAACTACAATATGGTGAAGTGTTAAACATATGATTAAGAAATTCTCTGGACTAAGTAAAACATTGTGAGTGGAATTCATCCAAGTTAACACTAATATTATATTCCAGCTAATTTAGTTGCCAACCCGCACACTTGAAATGTTCTTTATGTAATGTTCATCGATCTTACTGGCCTTCTCTCAATAACCTTCTCTATCAGCAAATACTATTGCCCATTTTGGACCACATAAAGCTCTAACACACAGTGTACTGCAGCATAAAATTAATGATCATCACATAAAGACCCCTCACATTGGGGCAATTGTCCTTCGGTGACCCTGTAGTTACCAAATGGGAGGAGGTTCAATGTTGATTCTAAGCTCTGCTTTGGCTACTCAATAACTAACAGGTCAAGGAGATCCAAACTCAGACTAATCCAACACTGCCTTCAACTGTGGATCACATATCTTCTGAGCCTAGCAGGACACAGCTACATATACATTGGTCTTAAAGCAAGATTCTTGCACACAACCCATGTGCCAAAGTATTACCTGTTAAAACTGTACATCAGTCCTGGAGAAGTTTATCAAGAAGAAACAGATGATTAATAGCCTCAAGTGAATGCAAACCATTTAAAGTAAATACGGAACAAGTATCACCAAAAGAACGGATACGTGTGCTTAAAGACACTTTCTCATAGGTGATGGAAAACATCTCTAACATAACCAGATGTCGCTGGTTCAACATATTAAATTTTCCTCTCAGGACCTAGCACACTTCTTACTTTGCTACCAGCCAGTCACTGATACTACCCACAACTGACAGAGAACGTAGTTTAGGGCATGTGCTGTCACTTCATCCAAACAGCAGTAGTTCAGTAAAGACACCTGCTGACACAGTCACTTACCACAGAGGTATATTTGCTATCTGTGAGAAATCTAAGATTAAACTTGTATATAGATACCTCAGTGAAAGATGCATCAAAGACCTGGACCATGAAGACTTCATCAAGCGTATTCTTAGTACCCAATGGCACATTTCAGGGAACCAACTGCCAAAGGAGCTTCACGTTGCTAAATTACTTTGTGAGGAGAATCTCATAAACACAGCTACAGCTATCCCTCTAGCCAATATAGAAGTCAAATAAGTTAAATTCAATAATTGTGAAAATATATATCCAGTAAATTCCCAGAACCTTTCCCCAGTAAAGATAACTAAGAAATGCAGTGAATGATTAATAAAATAACAAAAAAATGGTTATTTCAACAGTGAGCAGCTTGGTTCAGGATCCCTCCAACATTTTCTGGAACTGTATTTATTTTCTACCCCCCCATCAAATAGGATACTCTATCCTTCTTTCAACTGCTACTGACAAAAGGACTGCGGAACTGTTTAAAAACGCTGCAACACCTACTCTCAACCACAAACCATTCTGCCTTTTAACCACAGTGAACACCTATTTCAACTAAAGAAGAGAGCACATTTCAGGAAAGCAAGCCCATCTTAAAAATGAAGGGATGAGGATGAGCAGGATCTTGTACTTCAATAAAATTCCTAAAGTTAGCTGCACACTCAGTAGCCATTCCCATGACAAAACTGTCAAAGCGAAGAAACTGAAGTATGCCTGAGGAACTAGTTAATGACGTCTGGATGACATGCTTCCACAAAAGGGTGGGGAGATTATCAGTAAAGCTAAACAATTACAGACCTACCACAATTCTAAATTCCTTGGCTAGAATAGTCCATACAGCTATCAAGTCAAACCAAATGCGATAATATATATTAAATCATTGCTTCTTAATAAAGGTTTCACTATTCACAGATGTGGACTACCTCAGAAACAGCATAAATAAAGGGCACATACTAAAAGGTCTGTCATATGCATCTTACAGTATTATCCACACTTGTCTACTGGATAGTTTAGCAATCCTAGGAATGCACTGCAGTACCTGGCACATTTAGGAATTCTTTAATAGGTTGAATGTAGCTGTTAAAATGAACCAAACTGTTTGAATACGTTGCCTTATGGTAAATAAAGGATTCAAAGGAACCCGCACCATAATTATTGTACAAACACACCTCCATGACTCCCTCTCCATGTCAAGCAGAGCACCTCTCTAACCCTCTTTAAGAGGAACCTGGACGACTGGATGGGAAAAAGAAAATACACCCCTGGGATCCCACCTGTGTCCGTGCTGGACAGGGGAAACAGGTGCTGACTTTGAGGGAACGTGGGTGAAATTCTTGGCTAGGCTTATAAGGGTCTCCAGGCCAATAACCTAGTATCATCCTATGACCCTATGGGCAAAAAAGCTCATCATTTTTTTATCCATCTCACAGACAAAACTTAAGTCTGTAATCTGGTTAACAGAACAATGAAATTCATTCAGCACATCAGAGTTCCCAGTCCATAAAATAAAAATGTTATCCAGAATCTCAAATACTGTGAAGTGTAATTCCAAAACTTAGAATCACATATAAAGGTATTCCCATGACCAAAGTATAATGCTGGCAAAAACTGATGCTGCAGCAGCCCCAATTTTTACCCCATTAACTTGTTTAAAATATTTATTCTCAAAATGTACAAAATTATTTGGTATCACAAGATCCATACATTCACAAGTCATTCTAATGTCATTTTACTTAGATTTGTACCATGTCAAAATCTCATAGAACCACTCCATTCCAGTGTTATGTGGTATTACCAAAAATAAGTCTTTGACAGCAATGGTGACCATCAATGCCCAGTGACAGGAGTAGCTTACATAAAGTACCAGGAGTCTTTAAAACATGCTTTTTTGTCACTGAACAAACCTTTAAGGTGAAAATCCACCAATTTAGCCACTGACTCAGTCTTGGATCCTCCTGATGCTACAACTGGCTACATAGGTAGATCATCAACAGATCTTTGGGTCTTGTGGATCACAAAAATGGATGGCACTATCAGATTCCTAACCTTCATATATTCAGTAAGCACATTACGAATATCAGTTCAAGATATAAATCATTCAACCCTAGTTCTGTGTTGCAGTAATTAATATTGACTTTGTTTAGTGAAGCCGAAAGAAAGAAAGTCACCATTGTTCAAGTAACACAACATTCTTTCAATGTACATAAAGGTATCCGTAATGACCAACCCCCCCACCTCCCATACACTTGTCGGGCTCATAATACAAATGGAAAGCTCTTTCAACAGTTCAAAAACTGTGAGAACAATCTGAGGGGTCTTGACATCACTAACAGGAAAGGTATCAAAACCTGACACTCCATTGAATATAAACTGTTGCGGTTAACATTCAAGCTAGAAGAGCTTCTTAGTAACGGTGACTTGATCACAGACTACTGCTGATGTGACATTCTAACAACTTGTACAAATGGAAAAAAAGGGTGTCAATGACAATAACTAGAGTACAGGATGGTATCAAAGGTTTCAGTTACCTCCAGTACTACTTGTCCATCATCCATAGCCTCAGTTACCTTTTCAAAGGAGTCTACCTCATCAGTAAGCAGGAGTTACGCAAAGTCAGATATATTTGGGGTGCTAAACTGTTAGCTACCAATATCATTACTTAGGAGTTTCATAATGATATGCTCAGTTGCTTTAAAGATTATACCAGCAACGTTTACTGCTCTAGAGTACCCAGGGTCAGTGGCAGAGCCACATTTGTGTAGGTGCAACTGGTAGAAGACCTGGGACTGATACACCTGCAATTAAGGACAGTGCGGCATGCAAACTTGCTAAGGAGACGGCAAGTACAGTACTTGAACACTGGGTATGTGGAAGTGCATACTTCTGTATAGTCCAGCATACAAAACATTATACTACGCTTTCTGGTCAACAAGGGATTGTTAGGAGTATTAAAAATATCTCAACTATTGCTGGATGATGTCCAGGATTCATACCCCTCAACTGTACAGATGTTTGCCTTATATTTTGGTTTGTTGCTCAAAATTTTATTTCTCTCACCGGCATTTTGCAAATCGTTGAAGACTGAAGTCAAGAAATATTGACAGACATCTGAGTTTTAGACGTCATACCCTTCAGGAAATTTAATTCTAATGCAAATCTTGTTATTCTCTCATCTTTCTATCTTTGCAGGAGCAATATTTAAAAATTGTCCCTATTTTTGGGCCTTTGTCCCCCCTCCCCATTATTTATGGCTTTGGCCAGATTTCTTGCTCTCAGAGGTTGAGAGGTATGCCATGATCCCCCAGTCTCACCTCTCTCTCTGTCGCACATTATTCTAGGACGTGAATAAAAAGACAAATAGGATAGTGGCTTGACAGCTATAGGGGGATGGGAACAAAAATTATTATAAATTAATCAAATAGTTATAAGAAGAGGAAAGAGGAAGGGTAAAAGAAATAGAGGCAGATTCTTATTTCTGTACCTTAACAAAGCTTTGCCTATGAGAATGAGACTTGGGTGCTGCGGTTCAAGGTTACAGCCAATTTAATCAAAATAAGACCTTTAAGAGCAGCCAGGTGAATTACACTCTATCATAACTGATATCTTTAAAATAAAATGCCAAAATCTGACATGATAATGATCTGAAAACAAACTGTTAACTGACCGCACTTGACAGTTTATTTACTGAAGTATGCATAGGTCTGGTGTTTCTGTCTGTGTATACTCCCCTTAGTATGACAGAAGTGGCATTAGACTTTTTGTATACTGTAAAATACAGAGGAAAGTCCAGATATGTAAATAACTACTGAATGTTCCAGTGTCAAACGTCGTAAATGGGACTGAAGCACTGAATTACAGTCTATATACTGTGAAATCACAAACAGAACCACAAATCACTATTTTCACTTAGTAAATGACAGTGTATAGAACATCTAACAGTATGTAACGCCATTGCATGTTTCAAAGAACAAACTTTTCACATAGCTAAATCACTGTACTTCACTTCTGCAGTTTAGGCAGCTGGTATAGCTTATCATGATTTACATGCATGTAGCTTTTCAGCACTGGTTTATGCAATGTGAAATGTTTGTCTTACATACAAAAACACTGTATCTTACTTATACTTGTCACGTCAATCACGTTATAAATTAGTTGTACACATTAGAAATGTATACTCTTAACCAAATGATAGACCTGAATGGCCATGGTTCACACTCCTCACCAGTAAGATTGGAAAGCCTGCACTCAGCTCTGCTTGGCACACTGCAAAGTTTCCCAGGCTTCAACTCCTCCGATTTACCCATAATGCCCTGCACTCTGTGTTCACTATTCAGATCTGTATTAGGCTGCTCATAAGTGGAACACTGGCAAACATCTGCATGTGCACATACCGAAACACCTAGGCAGAGCCCCCTTCTGCAAGGCCGAGAGAAATGTTTAAAGAAAAAAAAGAAGGTAGAAAATAAAACACGGAAAGTAAAATAAAAAATGTTAACAGAAAAAGAAAATGAGCTGGAAAATGAATTTCTTTAAATGAACTAGACAAAGTATTAGGACAAGTAAATATAGATTTGGCTGCCAGACCAGATAGAGCATGGTATGAAATGTATGAAAACTTAAGAGACTGGCAAAAGAAATATTTTTAAAGATTTTGAATGAATGGTTAAATGAAAGTTTTATGTATAAAGAATTATTTACTGGAATACTTCAATTCATATGGAAGAAGGAAGATAAAAGACTATTAAAAAACTGGAGACTGACAGTACTGAATAATAAGGATTATAAGATCTTCATGAAAATAATACAATAGAGATTTGAAACTAAAATGGAAAATATTATGGACGGCAGTATATATAGTATAAAGAGGAAGGGTTGTCAAGAATTATTAGTGACAGAGAAGTTGTGAATGACATTATGAATAGAAAAGAAGAAGCAAAGATCATGATAGGAGACCTTAACAATGCACTTGACACAAGTGAACATGAAATCTTATGAGTAATAATGAAATGCTATACTGAGCAAGTTAGGAAAGTATGTATATCAGTGTACAGTAACATTAAAGTACAAATACTTGTAGCCAAGAGGTACATATGAAGAGTGGTATAAGACAGGGATGTCTAATGAGTTGTACACTCAGCATTAGTTATAAATGTGATAGCGTGTGAAATAAATTACAAAATGAAGGAGCCAGGGTACATAACGCCTGAAGGATTAAAAAAGTACTGTTTTGTAACTACCATAAATGTAGATGTTCGAGTGTTCACCCTGCTGCAGTCATCACACTTGTGTTATCCTGTCATCAGGCGGTCCCACAGTCGGCGGATTTCCAAAGTCTTGGTCCAACGTCAGTTGCTGTCGCCTCATCCCTGACGTCAGTGCGCCAGGAGTATATATATTGCAACCGACGCCATTTTCTTCAGTTTTTCTTGCCCCAGATGTCAGGTGCCCCCAAAAGGGTGATCCAAATTAGTACCAAAAGGTGTGAATACTGTACAGACACAAAATCCCTTCAGCTATAAACAAATACTTCAGTAAGGCATAGCAAAGATTTAGCCAGTAGATCAGAGGGATTGGAGGGGGGGGGTAACCTGGACTGCAGCAGGGTGAACACTCGAACATCTACATTTATGGTAGGTACAAAACTGTACTATGTTCATCGTGTTACCCTGCTGCAGTCATCACACTTGGGTAGAATCCCAAAGCTAAGGTAGGGTGGAGGCATCATAGAGGGTTAGTGGAGGCAATGAGGCCCTGCAGAACTGCAGTGGCAAAGCCTGCCCTAGACTTAGAATAAAGAGGTAAGTGATAGTGTTTGGTGAAGGTGTGTACAGAACTCCAAGTTGCAGCTTCTAAAATTTCCTTGGTAGGGACCCCCCTGAGAAAGGCTGTAGAGGTAGCTGTTGCCCTGGTAGAGTGGGATCTAATGGTAGGAGGAACTGGCTTCCCATGATGGGTATAGCAGAATTGTACGCAATGGCCTATCCATTTAGAAATGGTTTGCTTGGATATGGCCCTCCCTTGACAAGCTGTAGCATAGGAAACAAAGAGCTGGTCAGTTTTTCTGAAAGCCTTAGTTTTATCCAAGTAGTAATGAAGCTGCCTTTGAATGTCCAAGGAGTGCAGGAGTCTCTCACCTTTGTTCTGTGGATTGGGGAAGAAAGTGGGTAGGTGCATGGTTTGATTTAAAGCTACACTGGAAACCACTTTAGGCATGAAGGAAGGATTAGTTCGTAGAGAAACTCTGTCTTGATGAAAAATGAGGAAAGGTTCCACTGCCATAAGTGCCTGTAATTCTGAGACTCTCCTAGCAGAAGTAATTGCCAGGAGCAGGGCAGTCTTCCAAGATAGGAACTGAAGGTCTGCAGAAAAAGCTGGTTCAAAGGGAGGTAGCATTAGTTTTTCCAGAACAAAGTTGAGGTCCCATGTTGGTGTAGGAGATCTTCTAGGTGGTCTAATGTTTTTTGCCCCTCTGAGGAACTGCCTTAGGAGAGGATTTGAAAATAAAGGTGGATTTGTGTCGTAGTGAGCTGAAATAGCTGATGCATGGATCTTAATTGAGGAGAAGGAAAGTCCTTTATGCAACATCTCAGCTAAATACTGCAGAATGTGAGGCATATTAGGCTGAGTTGTGTCTTGGCCTTTAGCTTGGTTGCAAGCAGAAAACCTTTTCCATTTGTCCGAGTAAGCCTTCCTGGTGCTTGGCCTCCTGGCTTCTAGAATAACATCCAGTACTGCTTGTGAAAGAGGTGCAGGTTGGATACTTATTTGATTTGCCATGCAGCCAGGTTTAAGGTTTTGATCTGGCTGTGTAGAATCTGCTTGTTCTGCTGCGTGAGCAAATGAGGTATTTGAGGCAATATCCATAGTGGGCTGTGAGCCATATTCTTCAGTAGCGGGTACCAGTGCTGGTGTGGCCAGTCTGGGGCTATGAGAATCATTCGAGATTTCTCCTTTTTGACCTTCAAAAGTACCTTTGTGAGAAGAGGCAATGGAGGAAAGGCATATGCGGTCAGGTTTTTCCAACTGAAGGAGAGAGCGTCCACTTTCCAAGCTTGTTGGTGGAATGTCCTTGTACAAAATTTTGTCAGCTGGTAGTTTTGAGGACTGGCAAACAGGTCTATATTTGGTAGACCCCATCTTTGAGTTATCATTGTAAATATTTGTGGGTCTAGCTTCCACTCGTGGGGATCTTTGATGTTTCTGCTTAGGTCATCTGCCAATGTGTTTTTCTGTCCTGGCAGGAATTGAGCTTGTAACTGGACTTGGTAGGCCAGAGCTGTGTTCCATAAGATTATTGCTTGCCTGCAAAGAGGGTAGGAATGTGTGCCCCCTTGTTTGTTTATGTACCACATTACTGTGGTGTTGTCCGTCTTTATTGCAAGTTGTCCTGGCTGTAGTAGATCCTTGAAGGCTGTCAGAGCTTTCTGTACAGCTAGCATCTCTTTGGTTTATGTGCAGTTTTCTTTGTTCTGCAGTCCATAGGCCTTGAATGCATTGCCCTGCCATGTGTGCCCCCCAGGCATAGTCTGAAGCATCTGTTGTGATAGTTTGCCTGGGTGGGGGTAAGGTGAAAGGCTGACCCTTGTTGAGGTGACATGCCTGTGCCCACCATAGAAATTCCTGTTGAAGGCAGGGAATGAGAGATATCACTGTGTCCAAGCTGTGGCTGTGTTGAGACCATACGCTTTTTAGGTACCACTGTAATTTCCTCATATTCATTTTTGCAAATGGTATTATCAGAATGCAAGATGCCATGAAGCCCAAAGCCTGCAGAATTTTTCTTGCAGTTAATTGGGTCTTTGTTGCCATTGTCTTGAAATATTGAGTCAGTTGTAATTGCTTGAATGGTGTAAGATAGGCCTTCTGGGCCGTTGTGTCCAAGCTGGCACCCAGGAATGTCATTTTTTGTGAGGGTACTAGTTTTGACTTCTTTTCGTTTACTGTGTACCCCAGACAATTTAGTAGATGCTTCACAAATGCCAGATGTTGTAGGAGAATGTCTTTTCTTTCTGCTTGGATGAGGCAGTCGTCCAGGTATGGATATATTTGAATTCCTCTTTGTCTGCAGTATGCAATTACTGGTGCCAGGCATTTTGTGAATACTCTGGGCGCAATAGATAAGCCAAAGGGCAGTGCAGAGAATTGATAATGAGTTGAACCTGCAATAAAACGGAGGTATCTTCTGCAACTTTGTCTGATAGGGACATGCAGGTATGCCTCCTTGAGATCCAACGTTACCAGCCATGCTTCCTTGCCCAACATGGGAAATAGCTGCTGTAGTGTTAGCATCTTGAATTTGGGAACTTGTAAGTACGTGTTTAGAATTGAAAGGTCCAGAATTGGTCTCCAAGCATTTTCTTTTCTGGGTACTAGGAAGAGTCTTGAGTATAATCCTTGGCCTTGCTCTTGAGTTGGTACCCTTTGAATGGCTCTCATGGCCATGAGAGCTGTAATTTGTTTTTGAGCCTCTGCCCTTTGATTTTGTGGCAGGTTTGGCATTCCTCTTTTTATTGGCAAGGTGTGGAAGTGGAATCGGTATCCTCGTAAAATTATGTCTAGAACCCATTTGTCCTTTGTGACCATGTGCCAGTTGTCTGTAAATAGTGCTAGTTTTCACCCCAGAGGGCTGACAAAAGAGCTTTGTTTGGCCAGCTGAGGTGCAAGTCATTGAGTTTGCCTTCTGGTGGATTGAGACCTGTCTTCTCCTCCCTTCTGGGTTGGAGTGCCGCATTGGCAAGGTTTATACTGAGCTTGTGGTTGTCCTCTACCCCTTGGGCACCTGTATTTACCCCTCTGAGGCCTGTCAGAGGCTAGAAAGGACCAATTCTTTGTTGGCCAGTTTCTGCTGAAGCGAAGGGGTTGTACTTGTAGGAAATCTTTGACTGTCTGCATTGATTTTGCCTTATCTTCCATTTTCTTTAAAACTTCTTCTGCTTTAACACCAAAAAGAACATCCTGCTGTAAGGGAGCATCTAGTAGTTTTGCTTTAACATGATCAGGCAGACTTTGTTCCTTTAACCAGGCATGTCTGCGTATAACTGATCCAGTGACAGCTGCTCTGCAGGAGGCCTCTAAAGAATCAAACCCACATTGTAAGGTATGTTTGCCCACCTGCTCGGTGGTGTGCAACAAATCCTCTACTTCTTTCAATTCAGATTGTTGAGGGAGGGTGGTTATCTTTTGTTTTAACTGAGAGATCAGAAATTGCTGATATTTAAGCATATAAAATTTACAGTTTAATGCTCTCATAGCTAAAGTGGCTGAGGTGTAAACCTTTTTCCCCCATCTGTCTAGTGCTCTTGAATCCCTTTCAGAAGGTACTGAACTTTTAGCCATGGAAGCCTTAGCCCCCTTGGGACCCTGGGAGATAGTCTCTGGGTCAGCTACTGGGCTTTTGTAAAGGAATTTGTGGGAATCAGGTACTCTGTAGTATCTGTCAGGCTTGGCCGGGATAGGAGGTAGAGAGTCAGGGTTGAAACTGGATTCTAAATAGACATCATCCACAATGTCCAAAACAGGAGGGATGGCTAGGGGTCTGTGTTGGGGGAGTAAAAGAAACTCTCTGAGCCTTTTCTTGGAATCAGACTAATCCTGACCTTCCTAGTGAAAATGTTCCCTCATAGTGTGTAAAGTTTCCCCAAAAGAGTAGTCTTCTGAAGGGGAAGCTGAGGGAATAGAGTCCTCAGCATCAGAATCTTCATAAGGAGAGAAGGAAAAGTCTTGGTCCTCAGAGGAATCCGAAGAAATAGACAGTTGTTCAGAGGAAGCAGAATCTTCCTCTTGTCTAGGCCTGTTGTCAGGAGGAGGCTGAGAACCCCTGATAAGAGAAATCAAATCTTCAGCCATCTTGAGCATCTGTTTCTTAGGCATAGGGCCTTGAACAGGAGACAGAAGTGAAGTCTTTTTCGATTTAGAAGGAGTCTTCGA
Source organism: Protopterus annectens (assembly GCF_019279795.1). Classification (NCBI taxonomy): domain Eukaryota; kingdom Metazoa; phylum Chordata; order Ceratodontiformes; family Protopteridae; genus Protopterus; species Protopterus annectens. The sequence continues at coordinate 444,030,880 of NC_056729.1, read as the reverse complement.
CTCGGAAAACGTTTTGACTGTAAGAGTCGTCGGTCTGAAAATGCCTTCAGAAACCGATGGCATTTCAGAAGCACCGACATCCTTGGAAGGTAAATCGTCGGAAGGGCCTGAAGTAAAAGGCTGCGTCGGCCTAGTACATTCCGTCAAAATATCTGTAGCGGTCTCGGGTTCCAGAACTGCGGTAGTCAGAGGCTGTGTCAGAGCCTCACTGATAACCGGAGACCGGATCAACCGAGGCCTCAGAATCGGGCTTAGGCCTGGCTGTCGGTCCTTGTCCCTGCGCTTTTTGTGCACGCCAGTAGTCGGTAGCTCCGACGGCATGGTGTAATTAAATTTTCTACCAAAAAAGTGTTGTGCGAAATCAAATCGTCTTTTAATAGTACGTTTATTAAATCTAGCACAAAAACGACAAGAAGTGACGTCGTGATCAGGGCCTAGGCAAGGTATGCAATAAGAATGAAAATCCTTATGAGGTATTTGCTTCCCACAAGAAATACAATTGTTAACTTTTTCTGACATCGGTCTGAGGCAAGAAAAGTTTCCCCAACGGAGTACTTAGCTTTATAGAAGACTTCGGTCTGAAATTCGAATTCAAAAATCTCAGGAGTCGGCTGACCGGCACTTGCGAACTGCTTCTGCTTCGGGCACCGCGCGGCAAGAAAGACTGAAGAAAATGGCGTCGGTTGCAATATATATACCCCTGGCGCACTGAAGTCAGGGATGAGGCGACAGCAACCGTCGGACCAAGACTTTGGAAATCCGTCCGACTGCGGGACCGCCTAACGACAAGACAACCCAAGTGTGATGACTGCAGCAGGGTAACACGATGAACATTTCCAGTTCTGTTAACATATGAGATGACATTTTAGTACTTGCAAAAAATGGATAAAAGAAGTAATAATTTGCACAAATGAGCATCTATAGGTGATATGGGTAGCTTTAAATAAAGAGAGAAGTAAAGGTTTAGGTGATGTAGTAAAACTAGGGAGCATATATTTTACACTGAATAACATTTCCGTCTTGGGTATAAAATTTAGGAATAAAGATGCAAGTTGGATTCAATGGGGAAAAAAAAACAAAAGAAGAAATGAAACAAACCTGTTTTCTGAAGAACATATAAATTATCATTCAGAAAAAAGGCTTACTTGATAAATTCGGTACTGATGAGGAAAACAGCATACTTAGAAAGTATATTTATGCTGCCAGCAGTATTTGAAAAGGAATTATTGCAGATAGTTTTTTTTTTTTTCATTTACATGGGATGCTAGATTAAATCCACTAAAAAGAGGAGTTTTGTGTGTAAATAAAGAAGGAGGTTTAGGGTTAATTAACCCAGTGGTATATGCTGCTTCATTAAATTTGTACCAAGTATTAAAGTGGACAAATGAGAACGATAAGAGATGAGTAGTAAAACTGTGTAAATACAAGCGTGATAAATTTTGGGGTGTGGGAAAAAAAAGTGAGAGAGAAAGAGTGTGTGTAAAAAAATGAAATGTTACCAAGAAAAAATATTTTTGTAGCAATTAAAACTGAAGATAGAGAAAAGATAGAAAATTATGATAAAACATTTTACTATGTAATACCATGGGAAAATCTAATAGAAAATTAAAGCTATAAGAAGCAAATGGTGTAATCAGAAAGTAGAATGTTAATATTTTTTGTGGAGACTGGTGATAGATAAATTACCAGTAAAAGGAAATATGCCTATAAAAAGAAGTGTGAATATGTTTACAAGAAGAAGAAACTATAGAATATATTTTTGAAATATAAAAAGAGTAAAAAATTTATGGGAATAATGATGCAAAAAAAATTTTTTTTGAATATATAAAAAGTGGATTAAATTAAACATGGATATGATTAAATATGATATAAGAATAGGAGTAATTAATATGTTAAAAGAATAGATAAAATGTTATTTTAGACCCCTAACTGGGAAAAGCCAAAAAGACAAACAAACATATAGGTTGTATGGAATGAAAGAATAAATTAAATTATGTTTAATGGTAAAAGGATTTTAGAAACAATATTAAGTAAAATCAGAAAAAGGAGTGGTGGCTAACAGGGATGAAAATTTAGTACGACTGTAAAGAAATTGTGAATATGTGTACAGAGATTTGAATATTTATATATTTGTATGTAAATCTTTTGTAAACAAATGTTATTTTGCATATAAAAAAACAACCCCTACAATGTTCAATAGGTGCCATGGGATCTTTACCAGACATAAGAGTTTCATACTTCTTAGTCCTCAGGAAATGCATGTTAATCAAAACATGTTGTTCTATAACCTTTTTAAGTGAATTAAAATAATATTAAAAATTGTCCCTGATTTTTGGAAGTACCTGCCTGTGAGCCTGGACTTGCAAGGGACAAGACATATCAAGTCCACATGCTAATGGCAATATCTACTGCTGACAATACAGACAATGGTTTGCTTGTATAAAACATCTAAACACCATACTGCCAAACTGTCATTTTAAAGGCATAAGATGGAATAAATACTAAAACCTACAGCTTTGATTTACAAATCAACAGGGTATTCAATTTGTGTTGCTATCTATATAAGTATGTCTGCTTTTCATCATAAAGGTTTCCTTGATGCAGTCTGTAGTCACATCTCTGGGGTAGTTTACTTAGTTATATCATCACTGTCAGTTCCTCTACTGATGTGGAAGTGTTCTGAAGTAAAATTCAGATAAAACCATTACAGATCTGCTCTGCATTCAACAAAAGTGCATCACAATAAGAATGCATATACAGGAAATACCTACTGACATAGCCTGGATACTTGCAATGAGATTCCAAGAGAAGAAATATTGCTGTGTGGTAAGTAATAACAGAATAAATAAAAAGAAACAAGTGGTCTTGGTCTTAAAACTTTGTTGATGAGCTCAATATTGTGACCAAGCTCATCAATGAAGTTTTAAGACCACTAGTTTCTTTGTTTTTTTATTTTTTTCCCTCAATACTCATGCTGTTGAGGTTGGAACTAAACAGATTCCTGTGCTTGTTCATTTTTTATTTTTTAATAACAGAAGAAAATTACACCTTCATAGTGTGTGGCTTCATTCATGTTTGTGTCAATTGCCCCCATCACTTCTGAACTCACACTGTACACTAGGTGATAGCAATACTACTATGCGTGTTACTTACAAAACTACTGATAAATAACAAAAATACATTTGTGTTCTTGGGCAATGCCAACAGCCACACCTTTCAACTGTACTTATTTGGAAGTACTTACCCTTTTTCAGGCTTTATTTACTCCTTTGCATAAGGTACCTATTTTAGGTAGTATATGTATCTATTCTGAGGCTTACTTTACCCCTTCACATGATTTTCTCAGTCTCTCCACCCTTCACACATGATTTTAAAGCCGTTAAGAACACAGGAAAATGGACTACATGAACCAACACACTGGTGGCACAAATAATTTAAAGAAAGAGCATCCATATTTTACTTCCCCTTTTCAAAAGGAAAAATACGTGACTTTGGGCGGCATATTTTTCCAGCATTTATTTATTAAAATCTTCATATTTTACTCTGTGTTGTTCATAATACACTTACATTTTTGTCATACACAGTTTTTTAAAAGTGTTTCGAGGGGCATCCCATAATCCTACTTGAAGTAGGAATAGTTTTGAGCTATTCTGTATTCAAATTTTAGTTAATCACATGTCCTGATATTTGGCTCTTGACGAACGTAATTTCAAGTGTGCTTGTACCCACTTTCAATGTCTGCAGTATGAGAGGTATGCCAAGGATTGCAAAGCCATCTTGTTTTGGGGAAGGGGAAACAAACTCAGTTAGGGAAGAGTGCACTCAGTCATGAATAAGCCTACTACACAGAGACCTGCAAAGACAAAGACTGGCATAAAGCATAGTGTTGAGATAGTAGGTAAATAAGAGCAGGCCAGTAACAGTGTAGGAGAAAAAAAGCATTCAGTTACTCTCTTCTAATTACTGGCATAAATTCAGTAAAGATAAATGACATGTAGAACACTGTTTAAGAGTTGGAGGGTACTGCATTTCTCAGGTTCCTATTACCAAATCGAAGAGGCTAAACATCGAATGGCCTTAACATCAGAAATGCCATTCATCTATGTGCTTTTTGTGAGATCGCAGTACAGTGAAGATCGGAATATCTGCCCTTTCCTCACTGTAGTGCAATCTCGGAGTTGGTATATAGAATTAGCAGGGGGGGGGGGTGCAGCCTCCTACAAAATGTGACTTTGAGGTCCAGCATTTTCAGCCTTTAGGCCTTTCTATGTTTAGCGTCTTCAGTGTTCTAATATAGACCCCATTTCTCATTTTGAAGACACCAAGTCTTGTTAAGAATAAACTACCTGTACCTAGATACATTTGTGACAGTTATGGGATTCACTGTGGAGGAAAGAAAGTACAGTTGTGTACACTTACCATAAATGTAGATGTTCCGAGTGTATTCACTGTTGCAGTCATTACATTTGGGTAATCTGCTGGCAGGTTGCCCTCAGTCGGCCTGAATAACAAAGACTTGGGTCCTGCGTCGGTTGCTGTCTCCTCTTCCATGATGTCAGGTCATCAGGGGTATAAAACATGCAGCCGATGTCATTTTAATCAGTTTTTCTTGGCCCAGATGTCAGGTGCCCCCCGAATGGAGAGCAAAAATATATATGTAAACTGTAAATATATAAATGCACCTTAGAAACATAAAATATACCTTCAACTGGAAGCCAATACACCACAAAGGCTTTTGAGTATAGTGAAGGAAAGAAAAGGTATAGAAAGGGGGCTGGCAGGTGGGTAACCCGGACTGCAACAGTGAATACACTCGAACATCTACACTTATGGTAAGTGTACACAACTGTACTATGTTCTTCGTGTTTCACTGTTGCAGTCATTACATTTGGGTAGAATCCCAAAGCTATGGATGAGAGGATGGAACTAAACAGCATTAGGGGCAGCTATAAGGCCCTGCAGGACTGCAGTGGCAAACCCTGCCCTGGATTTAGAGAAGAGAGGTAAATGATAATGCTTTGTGAACGTATGAACTGAGGTCCAAGTAGCAGCTTCTAGAATGTCTCTGGTAGGGACCCCTCTGAGAAAGGCTGCTGAAGTAGAGGCAGCCCTGGTGGAATTGGATATAATCCCCTTGGGCACAGGTTTACCATGGTGCAAGTAGCAGAAACGAATGCAATGGCTTATCCACTTAGAAATAGTCTGCTTTGATATAGCCTTCCCCTCTGATCCTGCAGCAAATGCTACCAGTAGTTGCTCAGACTTTCTTAGAGATTTTGTCCTGTTTAAGTAAAATCTTAGTTGTCTGTGTACATCCAATGAATGCAGAATCTGCTCCCCCTTGTTAAGCGGATTTGGGAAAAAAATTGGCAGGTGAATGATCTGGTTAAGAGCTACAATGGATACCACCTTAGGCATAAAAAGAAGGATTGGTCTTCAGGGCCACCCCTTCCGGGTAAAAAATAATGAAAGGCTCCACTGCCTTGAGAGCCTGTAGTTCTAAAACCCTTCTAGCTGAAGTGACTGCCAAAAGAAAAGCTGTCTTCCAAGAAAGACATTTTTTATCCGCAGTAGCTGCTGGTTCAAAAGGCGACAAGGTGAGTTTTTCCAGCACAAAATTGAGGTCCCATGCAGGAGTTGGCGCTCTCCTGGGAGGCCTTAAATTGGCCCCTCTGAGATACTGTTTTAGCAGTAGATGAGAAAAGAGGGGAGGCTCTGTGTTGTAATGAGCCGAGATGGCAGAGGCATGGATTTTTATTGATGAAAAAAATGGGCCCTTGTCAAGCATCTCAGTTAGGTATTGTAAAATCTGAGGAATATTTGGCTTTGCTGTGTCTATTCCTTGTGCTTGGTTCCAAGCACAGAATCTCTTCCATTTATCAGCATAAGATTTTCTAGTACTAGGCCTTCTGGCTTCCAAAATGACATCCATCACAGGTTTACTGAGAGATGTGGTTTGAATAGTTAGTTGATTAGCCATGCTGCAAGATTCAGAGCTTGGAGCTGTGTGCAGAATTTGATAGTTCTGCTGAGATAATAGATGAGATGTTTGAGGCAAGTACTACGGAGGAAGGTGTGACATATTCCTTAGAAGCGGGTACCAGTGTTGGCGAGGCCAGTCCGGAGCAATTAGAATCATTTCTGTTTTTTCCTGTCTGACTTTTAGTAGGACCTTGGAGAGTAGAATCAGAGGGGGAAAGGCATAAACTGATAGGTTTTTCCAGCTGAAGGATAGAGCATCCACCATGCTTTTTTGTGATGAGTTCTTGTGCAGAATTTGTCCAACTGATAGTTTTGGGTAGAGGCAAATAGATCTATGTCTGGGCTCCCGCATTTCTGTGTTAACATGCTGAAGATTTCTGGATCCAGTTTCCATTCGTGCGGGTCCATAAGATTTCTGCTTAGGTCGTCTTCCAGAGCATTTTGCTTTCCTGGCAGGAACTGAGCTTGAAGATGTATTTAGTAAGTCAAGGCTGTGTTCCACAAGGCCATGGTTAGTCTGCAAAGGGGGTAGGAATGGGTACCCCCTGCTTGTTTATGTGCCACATAACTGTGGTGTTGTCCGTCTTTATCAGTAGTTGTCCTGGATGCAGTAAGTCCTTGAAGGCTGTCAGAGCATTCTCAACAGCTAGCGTTTCTTTCTGGTTGATATGCAGATGCATTTGGTTTGGGCTCCATTTGCCATGAATGCATCTCCCTGCTAGGTAGGCCCCCCCCAAGCATAGTCTGATGCATCTGTAGTTAGGGCTTGGGTGGCAGGGGTAGAGTGAATGACAGTCCCCTGTTTTGGTGACATGTCTCTGCCCGCCAAAGAAACTCTTGTTGCAGGCAGGGAATGAGAGGAATCATTGTTTCCAGGCTGTGACAATGTTCACTCCATAAGCTTTTTAGGTACCACTGAAGTTTCCTCATATGCAGTTTCGCACATGGAATTAGTAGAATGCAGGATGTCATGAACCCCTGGGCGCAGTAGTGCAGAGAATTGGTAATGCAAAAAATCTGCTTTGAAGCGGAGGTATCTTCTGCAAGATTCCCTTAGTGGGATATGCAGGTATGCCTCTTTTAAGTCTAGAGTTACCAACCAGGCATTCTTGCCTAGCATAGGCAGCAGCTGTTGTAAAGTCAGCATTTTGAATTTCGGAATGTCCAGGAACGTGTTCAGAATTGATAAGTCCAGTATTGGATGCCATGATTTGTCTTTTCTGGGTACCAGGAAAAGTCTTGAATAAAAACCTTGTCCTTTTTCCTTTTATGGTACCGGTTGAACAGCCCCATATCCATGAGGGACATAATTTGTTTCTGAGCCTCTGCCCACTGATTTTGTAGCAGATCTGGCCATCCGTTTGGAACTGGCAAAGTGTGGAAATGAAATCTGTACCCCTGGGATACTATGTTTAATACCCACTTGTCCTGGGTTATTAACTGCCAATTTTGAGCATGAAGTGCTAGTTTTCCCCACAAGGGGGCTGCCAAAAGATAAGTGCTTGGAAATGGCAGAGGAAAGTCATTGAGACTGATTACTGTAGGGTTGTGCTTTGTTATCTCCAGATTTGGAGGTGGAGGCACCCCATTGCTTTGACCTGTAAGATCCCTGTGATTGACATCTGGAGCTTTTGGAGCGCTTGGGTTTGCCCGGAGTGGCTCTGTTTGACACAGAAAAGGACCAATTCTTAGTAGGCCAGTGCCTACTGAACCTGGGTGGCTGTACTTGCAAGAAATATTTTACAGTTTGCACAGATTTAGCTTTTTCTTCCATTTTCTTTAAAACCTCTTCTGCCTTATTACCAAACAGACTATCATGCTGTAAAGGGGCATCCCAACATTTTAGCTTTAACATGATCAGGCAGATTTTGCTCCTTGAGCCAGGCATGCCTTCTTATCACAGATCCAGTTACAGCGGTCCTGCAAGAGCCCTCCAAGGAATCAAAACCACATTGCAAAGTATGCTTTCCAACCTGTCCTGCTGAATGCAATAAATCCTGTAACTCTTTATTTTCCACACAATCAGAAATCAACATCATTTTCTGTTTCAGTAAGCCCATAACATGCTGCTGATATTTAAGCATATGAAACTAGCAGTTTAAAGCCCTGATTGCCAAGGTTGCAGACGTATAAACATTCTTACCCCATCTATCCAGCGCCCTGGAATCTCTATCAGAAGGGGTAGGATGTTTGGCTGTAGAAGCCTTAACACCCTTGGGACCCTTAGAGATAGTCCCAGGATCAGCAGCAGGATTTTTGAAAAGAAATTTGTGGGAGTCAGGAACCCTAGAATATCTGTCTGGCTTACTAGGAGCCGGAGGCAGGGAATCAGGAGCCATGCTTGATTCCGAGAACACATTATCAACAATGTCTAATGTAGGAGGTATTGCCAAAGGCCTATGCTGAGGAAAAAGAAGGAAATCCCTAAGCCTCTTTTTTGATTCAGAGAAGTCCTGACTCTCCCAGTGAAAATGTTCCCTTAAAGTAGGCAAAGTCTCTCCAAAACAGTAATCCTCAGGAGGAGATGCAGATGGGATGGATTCCTCTGCATCAGAATCCTCATAAGGTGGAATAGAAAATTTCTGATCAGAAGAAATAGAAACCTGATCTGAAGATTCATAATCAGTGCCTTGCCTAGGCCTCTTAGCAGGGGACCCCTGATCAAGGTAATTAAATCCTTAGCCATTTTGATCATTTGTTTTTTAGTCATAGGGGCCTTAGCATGTGGCTCATGCGTCGGTTTTTTAGACATAGAAGTAGTTTTTGACCTTGTTTTTGTTGATGGCGTGGGTTTAATATAAAAATGTTGAGGCCTGAAAACACCCTCAGAAGCCAACGCCTGCTTAATGGCCCCAGACCCGTCCAAGGAAGAGACATCCGCAGGTTCAATACTTTGCGAATCTCGTGGCATACAAGACTCCGAATGGGTCTCGGTAGAGGCCTGCGACTCAAAAGTAACGGGTATCAGAGGCTGTGGAAGTGCCTCACTGAGTACCGGCAACTGGCTTAGGAGAAGCTTCGTCGTCGGTTTTGGACCTCGACGGTCTGTCTCTGTCTTTTTCCTTGTGTTTTTTGTGAACTCTGGTAGTTGGATTGCTAACCGACGACATTTCAGGTTAGTTAAATCTTGAACCAAAATATTTAGAAGCAAAAATATCCAGACGCTTAACAGTGTGTTGGTTAAATTTAGCACAAAACCGACAGCAAGGCCAATTGTGATCAGGGCCTAGGCAAGGAATACAGTACAAATGAAAATCTTTATGAGGTATTTGCTTCCCACAAGTAATGCAATTATTAACTTTTAATAACATCGGTAAGGAGCAATAAAAAGTTTCCCCAACGGGGTACTTAGCTTTAGTTTTAAGACTTCGGTTCTGAAACTCGAAAATGAAAATTTCAGGAGTCGGCGAGTCGGCCCGGGCACTTAACTGCTTCGGGCACCGCGCGGCAAGAAAGACTATTAAAATGGCGTCGGCTGCATGTTTTATACCCCCGACGACCTGTCGTCATGGAAGAGGAGACAGCAACCGACGCAGGACCCAAGACTTTGTTATTTAGGCCAACTGAGGGCAACCTGCCAGCAGATTACCCAAATGTAATGACTGCAACAGTGAAACATGAAGAACATCTGCTATTTGCTACACTTTTCTTGCAATGGACCAAGACAGAAAAAAAAGGTTACAAAACAGTTACTGTACAAGAGCAGTTAGCCATACAACTCATGTCAGGAGCTGACTACCAAAAGATGCTGGTAGGTGTAATCACCTGTGGTCATGTAAAGGGAGTCATCTGTGGCTCTGTGGACCACCTGAAAGCTCCCATGTGCCAGGCCTCTCTCTCTCTCTCTCTGTAATGAAAATGCAGAAAAGAAAAATCAGTTAACAGTAGCTGGAAGACTTGCATAAAGCTTATCTAAAGAGGGAAGGGTAGCCAATTCTCAGGGGATAACAGGAAAAAAAATGTCAATGTCAAGCAACTGCAGCAAGGTGCTATCATTTTACACAGTAAGGATGGCCATTCATTTACCGTAGAAAGGGCAAACAGTTTATATCAAGTTAGAACTACATATAGCTTACAGAAGATGAGTGCCTGTACAGATTCTAATATAAGTGATGGAAGACATGAGATGTAAAAGACTGCTAAATTTACAAATGGCTTGGCTATAAGAAGAAGTGACCTGGAATAACTCATGCCAAAAATTAAGTGGCATAGAATTTCTACTGACCAGCATTTCAGTCCTAATGAAGGATTACTGTAGGTCCTGGTATTAATGCCAATCAACACAGAATAGAAAAAACATCAAGTGCCATAAGTCCCTTGTCCATGGTGAAGATATTATAACCGAGGGTGCTAGTGAATATTGAAGCCTTCCCTAACCTGGTTCTTCCAGTATATAACACCAGCAGCAGACTGTCTGCAGATACTTATCCTGTCCAAATTAATGACAGACTGGCCTGAGACTTCTGTCGCATGTAATCACATGTTGGGTTACTGTCAGATATTTCCAGTCAAGATTATTCCTTCCTGTTGCCATTTACTGCAGAGCCAGCTCTAACAGATAACCTAGGAAGTTGCCAAGCACCTGCTGAATGGGGGGGGTTGCCACAATATTTACTTTTTAACTTAAAAAAAAATTACATGCCTTCTTTAAAGGCATTTGTTCTTTTCCATATGCAGAGTTTAAACAAAAAATTTTCCTGCTATCTCTTACTTCTACTGGACATGGCAAATGTATGCCTGCTTCAGCCCGCAAAAATTCGCAGCTAACAAATGTTCCATTGGTAGCTTCTTCTTGACATACAAAATTTATGCCTGCTTCTGCCTGTGGAATTTGGAATTAATGAATGTTCCACTGGTAAGGTGTGTGGTGTAGTGTGTGTGGTGTGTGTGGTGTGGTGTGTGTGTGGTGTGGTGTGTGTGGTGTGTGTGGTGTGTGGTGTGTGTGGTGTGGTGTGTGGTGTGTGGTGTGTGGTGTGGTGGTGTGTGTGGTGTGTGTGGTGTGTGGTATGTGGTGTGTGTGGTGTGTGGTGTGTCTGGTGTGTGGTGTGTGTGATGTGGTGTGTGGTGTGGTGTGTGGTGTGGTGTGGTGTGGTGTGTGGTGTCCTCTGGAGGGGAGGCAGAAGGGATAGAGTCCTCAGCATCAGAATCCTCAAAGCCAGAAAAAAGTTGAGAATTTCCTTCTTCACTAGCAGACATACTGGAAATCTGAGAAC